>NW_023653095.1:0-5036 GCF_015228065.2 Penaeus monodon
TATATTATATTATATATATTATATATATTTTTTTATATTTTATATTATATTTTAATAAAATCCAAAATTTTCTATTTAAAATATATTATATTATATATATTTTTAAAAATATATTATATATTATATATATATTTAATATAATAAATTATATTATATATATATAAAATATATATATATATAAATATTATATATATATATATATATAATATATATAAATTATATCTATACACAAAATTATTACTGTGTGTGTGTAAAACTTATGACAAATGTCTATATCTGAAATTTAATCACACACACCACACCAAAACCCCCACACACACACCAAAACCAAACTATAAAAAAAAATAAATAAAATATTAAAAAAATATATATATAAATATAAAATTTTATATAATAAAACTATAAAATATAATTTATAATTTTATATTTTTATTTTTTAAAAATTTTTTTATTTTTATAGATAGTTTATTATATATTTTTTAATATATATATATATATATATATTATATATTATAAATATTATATATATATAAATAATTTTTTTAATATTATTATAAATAATAATATATATTATAAATTAAAATTAAAAATTTTAATAATAAAATTTAATAAATACTTTAAATAAAATTTTAATATAATATAAATTATATAAAAAAAATTTATATTATAAAAAATTATATATATATATATATATTAATTATTTAAATATACCCTTTATAAAAATATAAAAAAAATATAAAATATATATATACTTTTTATTTATTATATTTATTATTATTTATTTAATTATATTCTTAATAATATTTTTATTTATTTATACCTTTATTTTTAAAATTTTTATAAAATTTATAAATTTTTTTAATTTTTAATTTTAAATTATAAAAATATTAATAATATTTAAAATATTTCCCTACTAAAATACTATACAAAACATAGACTATAATTTATATATATATATATATATATATATAGATATTAATTTTATATAATAATATATATATATACATATACACACCATAGACATATAATAATATTAAATATAAAATATTATTTATATATAATTTTATTATATATATATTATATTTTATAATATTTATATAATTAATGGTGTGTGTGTATTGTGTGGTGTGTGGTGTTGTGTGTGGTGTGTTGTGTGGGGTTGTTGTGTGATAGATATAGATACAATATAGACATTTGTACTATAGACACACACACAGTACATATTTTGGTGTATAGTTAAATATATAAAATTTAATATAATATATTTATAATATATATATTAATAATTATATATTATATATATATAAATATATTTTATATAAAATAATTTATATATTTTTATAATATTATATATTTATAATATATATATATATATAATATTATATATATATATACACACATTATGTAGCGTATGTATATATATATAATATATATAAAATATATTTTATTATTTTAATAATTATATAATTAATATATATATTTATATATATATAATAAATAACATTCTGTATTGTGTGTGTGTGGAAAAAAGGTTTCTTTGGTGTTGTTATGGGATGGTCTCACATCATCGTGTTTCCACCCTCGGCAAAATTTTTTCCCCGTTTGTTGCGTGTTTGTGTTCGTTTTTGAAATTTTGTTTTGTTCCGCCCCCGAAGCAACGTCGGTGACCCCTTTAGCACGGGCGCCCACTCGCTCCGATTTCTGACGAGCAAATGATACACCCCTTACAAAGTCCTGTTTATAAACTGTAGATGGACTTTTTGATATATTTTTTGCCGCTTTTAAATCTGTGGAATTGACAAAGATCCCGTACCGAATTAAAGGATTGTTTTCAGCCCTTTTCCCTAGCACATGAGCGAAAACCAGGAACAGGGCAAGCGTATCCCTTTGGCTCTACTCACCTTGGTATCCAACTTTCGGCGCCAGCGACTCGTTTAAAAATACGACTTGTCGACTAATCATCAGTTTGCTTAGTTTCACTGTAAACTTTTGTGAATATAAAATTTGGGGTTTATGAAAAATCGTTCCTTTTATTCCTCGAGTGGCTGAATCATCCACAGATCATACCAAAAGGATCAAAAGAGGCTACAAAGACCGTATCAAAGAAAACCCTGACAGTCACACACAAACACACACACAAAACACATACACACACCCAAACACACACACACACACACCACACCCCACACACACACACACACACACACGCACACACACATACACACACACCCCACACACCACACACACACACACCCCACACACCACACACACACACACACACACACACACACGCCCCACACACACACACACACATATATTAAATATATGAATGTATTAGATTGTGTATGCGTGTACGTAATACACATACATATACACACAGTTACAAAAAACTTGATGAAAATAATGTGGATCTCGAATAATTCCCGAGTTAATTGATAAAATTACTGTAAATTAAAGCGAATAATCTTTTGAACAACATCAGTCCCTCCCTCATATAATACATAAGGGAAATTTTACATCCGGTATTAATCACTTTAAACCCTTTTAAAAATGGATAATTTTAGTAGCAAAGGGAACAACTAAAAAGAACACTAAAGAGCTTTTATTATTATTATTATGATTTATTTTCAAACTAGTATGTGTGTGTGTGTGTGTGCGAAGGGTAAAACACCCTTCCGTCCTGATACTAGGGTAAAAAAAACTACAATGAAAAAGCTAGATTTATTGAAAATAAAATTACAGTTTCAAAATCCACCTGAATTTCCCATCTTCGGGTCTAGAGATGGAATCCAGGGATTTCGAAGCTGTAGTCTCATTTCAATAAATCTATTTTTTTGCAGTGTGGGTTTTTCTACCATATATATATGCATATATATATATATAATTTAGATATATATATATATACATATATATTATTTTTATATATATTATAATATATATATATATATATGTATATGGGGATTTGTGTTCCCGCGTCCAAGCCTTCTCCCCCGCGATTCCCGTTGCAAGAGCGCGTGAAAGCCATTCCTTCAACGAGACGCGTCAGAGGAATGCAGAGCGCGGCAGGTCAAGCAGTAATCAAGGTCGAAGAAGGAAAAGCTCAAAGATTCCTGGAATTATGTTTTCTTCGCTTCCTTCTTCATTTCGTTAATTTCTTTTTTACCTTTCCGTTTTCGAAGTGCAAATAATTTAGTATTTCTTCGTTTTTTAAAATTCTGTCTCGTATTTATCCTCGTCTTTCTCTTTCTCATTTTTCTTCCATCTTCTCTACTTTCTCCTTCTAATTATCTCCTTTCATTTATTATCTTTCCCTTCTGATCGTATTCGTTTGTTTGTTTTATTTCTCTTCTTATCGTCATCTTTCTCCCCCTTTTCAAGCTTCACCTTTTCTCTTCTTCTCCCATTCCCCTTTTCCCTGTTTCTCTTTCCCTTCTCTACTTCTTCCTCGTCTTCTCCTCCTCGCTTTTCCTTCGCTTCTCCCCTTTCTTGTCTCTCATCATCTCCTCTCTCTCTATCATCTTTCTCTTCCTCCTCCTCCCATTATCTCCTTTTCCTTCTCCTCTTCTTCCTTCCCCCCTTCTCCTCCTCTCTCACTTAAATATTTCTCTTCCTCTTCCTTCCCAATTTTTCTTTCATCCTTTTCCTTTTCGCCTCTTTTTTTTTTTTGCCTCCTCCTCACATCTTTCTCCCCTTCCCCATTTCGCCCCCTCCTTCTCTCCATGCTCTTCCTCATTTTCCTTCCCCTTCCATCTCCTTTTTACTTCGTCTCCTATTCCCCGACCCATCTTGTCCTTCTCTCCCCCCTTTTTTCTTTATCTCTTCCCCCCAATTTCGTATCCTTCTCTCCCTCCTCCTCCCATTCCCTTCTCCTTCCTATTCTTCCACGTCTCTTCTCTCTCATCTTCTTTTCCCATTCTTCCCACCTGTTATTTTTCTCCTCTTCCTCCTTCTCCTCATCTTTCCTTTCTCTCTCCACCTCCTCATCATCTCTCCCTCAAGCCTAGATTTCAGCCAAAGACATCCTTATGCTTATTGATTCAGCATTTATGGTTCAAGATGTCGCCGAGCCGTATTTTCCTGAATCAAAGGGTGTCGTCCGGATATTTAGAAATCGCTATTCGGATATTAAGAGATTTTTTGGGGGTCCAGGGGGTGAGCGGGGATGGAGGAATGAGAGGGGGGGGGGGTGTAGAAATTTTATTCCGGAATTTTAGGTTTTCCCTTTTCGTGTCAGGTGAGGGGGGAGGGGGGAGGGATTGGGGGTTGGTTGGGGGGAGGGAGTTAATATAATTGGGGAATTATATTTTCTCTCTCTGTTTGTTTGGCGTGTTTTTGTGTCTGTTTGTGTGTGTGTGTGTCTGTCTCTGTTTCTCTCTCCTTCTCCCCATTTCTCTAGCATTCAATTACATATATTTTATTTATTTTCTTATTTATTTATTTATTTATTATTTATTATTATCATTATTATTATTATTATTATTATTATCATTTTTATTATTATTATTATTTTTTATTATCATCATCATCATCAAACATTATTATCATTATTGTTATTATTATTATTTTTATTATTATTATTATCATTATAAATCTCTGACACTCGCATTTGTTAAATCTCTCAGATGAACTCTTTGTGGCGAGCAATGAGTGATGTGATGAAGTTAAGATTTTTTTTCAATGGAATTCAGACTCTCGTGCGAAGATTGGTTCTTGTCACAGGAACTGCTTCTGCTTCTCTTCTATATTTTTTGTTTTAATTTGCTATTTCTTTTTATATTTTATCGATGTTTATCTTTTTTTCTCCAGGTGCGTCACTTGCAAGGAAAAGAAAATATTTTACGTTAAAGAAAATAATCTATGTTAAGGTAATGTTTTTAATCAATAAATTACAAATTACACTAAAACTGTCCTGTATACCGGGACAGTCTCGTTAACCCCCTTCTCATCATTTTCCTACGCCAGAAAAATTTTGATTTCTTCTTTTTTTTGGGAAGAAAAATCGAATTCCTTCAAAAATTCCTTTCTATAATAACATC
>NW_023653096.1:0-5036 GCF_015228065.2 Penaeus monodon
GATATGCTACTACTACACCAATTTTAAATATGGGTATATAATAAGATACTTGTTTTTATTATTATTTTTTATTGGTTATTATTGTACCGTGTAACAATACGAAAACACATAAAACGCAAAATAATGATAATAAATCAAATAACAATAATCTAGTGATTATAAGAATAAAATGATAGAAAAGGTAGTAGTAGTATTATATTTAGATAGTAGTAGTAGTTTTATAGTAGTAGTAATAATAATAATAATAATGATAATAATGTGATAATAATGATAATATTATTAACAATAATAGTAATAGTAATGATAATTATAGCAATAATAGCAATAATGACGATGATTAAAAAAAAAAATAATAATAAATAAATAAATAAAATAATAATAATAATAATAATAATAATAATAATAATAATAAAACAACAAAACAACAACAACACAACAACAAACAACAACAACAACAAAAACAACAACAACAAAAACAACAATAATAATAATAATATAATATAATTATAATAAAAATAACAATAATCATTAACATTTTTATCATCAATAACAATGATGATAAAAATAGCTATAAAATTAATAATGATAATATAGTCATTATCATCATCATCATCATCGTCGTCGTTGCCGCCGTCGTCGTCGTCGTCGTCATCGCCATCGCCATCGTCATCGTCATCATTATCATCGTCATCATTATTATTCTATATCGTAGTAATAAACCATATCAACAAAACGTATCGAAGGGACCTGTTTATATTCTACCTACCTACTTCAGGGGAACCTGAAACTTTTTAAGATATAGATGAAATTAGTACAATTTTTCATCACATAAGTTTACAAACGACCAGGTTGTGCAACAGATTAATATTTACTTTATTTTAATATTTACCTGAAATAACCTCGTTGAACGTTCCTTTGTGGTAAGTGTGCATATAATTTGTCAAAAAATGTTTCCCTCGCTCGGTATAATATCTCGTTTCAGTACAATGAACAAAGAAATTTTTATATTTTTCGAATGGGGGGATCTTTAAAACGAAACTTTATGCCATTTCTTTGCAAGGCTGAACAGGATGTAGAAACTTCAGGGCCCCCCGAAAACTGGAATAAATGTAAGAGAGATACAAGACCCAAGTAAGATATATTGGACAATCCTTTGAAGGAGGGATTCCATTCAAAGTTGATACAAAAAAAACCGAATGAAAGATCTAACGACTGTAATCTCTCAACTTCTTGAAACTACCTTCTGAATTACCCTTAACGGACATCCCGCGTAAAAGAAAAAAAAGTGGAGAATAAGAGTGGGTAATTATAGCTTTGTTGCCTTGTAAATCTGAGCGGGCATGAAATATTCCGGTGAAAAATGCCTTTGAGTTGGCAGGTGCATGGTTAACAAAATTGATGGGGATTAATAAGGCAATGATCTATTTTTAGGAGACTTTGTTATACTCTCAACAGAGCTGTGCAATGGAAGTGTTAATAATCTTTTGGTATTTGATTGATTGAATTTGACTGCCGTTTGGGTTTTATTGTGAACACTTTCACTTTTTTATTACACATTTCTTTCTTTAGCTTTTGACTACATCTCTTGGCTCTGAGAAAATATATAACTCATTCGCATGCATTAGCAAAATCACAGCCAGAGTACCTATCTAGACTTTTTCCATCGCACGCGCATAACCACGACCAAATTATACGGTACATGTTTATATATATATATATATATATATATATATATATATATATATATATATATATATATATAATTATATTTAGAATATCACTTGTGCTCAGTAGGGTTTCAAGTCCCGGGGAGAGGACGGTACCCTCTCCCTTAGATGTATATATTAGGTTCCCTCAAGAACATTATTACATTACATGATTTGCAAAATATGTGAATGATTTAAGCAGTAATATAATATAGCTTTGCTATAACGAGTAGCAAAAATGTCGGCAAAAACTGTATTTGAAGTATATATTCAAGTCCATATCCATATGGACTTTTTTCCTTATTGCAAACATGGGAGCCTAGATCTTTACATATCTCGAGTCATGCTGCAATATCAAACAACATAGAAGTGCTTGAATATGCCGCTTAAATGCCCAAGAAATCTTACCTAGCATAGTTACTGGTCCCTTCGTACCCCTGTGCTCATTGGGATTTAACCCTTTTCGATATTGGTTTAGATAATGCTGTACATCAAATTCGTGCTCGACACAGCATTGCGAGCGAATACTTTTACTCCGATAAAATATCGATAAAGAAGTAACATTAATCCGTACGTAAAATATTAGCATCGATTGAAGTCTCCCTATTGTTATTTCCATAAAGGGTTAAGACGCCCGAGTGGTATATAGTGTTCGAGATACTCTTTGATGTCGCGAGTTGATCAGGACATCAACTATGCCTAAACAACAGGGCAGTTGGTTACCTACAAATCGACGTGAGGCCTTATAGTATTATCATTATTTTCCCAGTATGAATTCTCCCCTGTTTCCAAGGAGTAGCTTAGTCCGCTGCCCCCAACCCTTAGTTCGAGCTAGTATATTTTACAAAGTCGTTTTTCCCGATGGCTTAGTTCATGTGGAAAGCAATAAGAGTCACTCTAAGAGGACTCGCTTATGGAAAAATACACAATGAGAGGAAAAGAGAGTAGTACGGTGAATGAGATCAACTGTCTATAATAAGCACAGAAATGTTGACTATTTTCCATGCACTGCGTAATAAGGAAAAAAGAAGATTAAAGTTGGTTGCAAAGCTTCCTGTATGAAAGGCCAAACATAAAGTCAACATAAACTTTTCCGAATGCAGTAGAAAACATAGAAATTAAAAAAAGAAAGAAAAAGATTCATAACTTACATAAAACGAGTATATTAAACACACGAGAGAGAGAGATTCTTGCTTAAAATGAAACCTAAATTCTTTAAAAGTTTTTTCCCAGACAAAATTTTTTTCTCCCTTGTCCTTTGCGCTACTTTTTCCCTTTCTCGTTCTTTCAGACTTTCATCTTCATTTTATCGACATTTCAAAACTGACCCAAAATTCTCCATCTCATCGCACGTCTTCGCAAAATTCCCTCTTTGTCGGGACGCTGAGAACATTTTTACATAACAGATCAGATATTTTGATGCAGATGAAGTCTACATCTAAACTTTTTTTTCTTTTTTTTTCTTTATCTTTAAAATTTTTTATGTAAGGATACTAGGACAGATGTCCGTATAGAAAACTTGATGTGATGATTCCCTATATAAATCGTGTTTTTGGCAGACAGTACTGATGGCTTGGTGGGAAAGGGAAAAATCACGACTGTTTGTAGTAAAGAAAAAAGGAAAGAAAAAAGAAAAAAGTCTCCTTTGATTGCCTTTTTGAGGTGTGTTGTCTATCCTAGCGTTTTTGTTTATTATAGAGACGTGGCTAAACCGTCTATCTCGATGGTTAATGGCGGTATAGGTCCTTTGAGGCCAGGATGATCTCTCTTGGCCAATGAGTATTTCTAACCGCCGTATCTAGTCAGTCAAGGCCGTGATGATGTCAAGAGTAGCCAAACTGTGTATACAGCCGTGTTTTAGTCCGGTTAAAGCTTATCGTCAGCGGCGGACAAGCCTAGATAGGATATTGTATAATATTAAGGTTTAATTATTAATACTGTTCTAGTGTCTTATTCTATTCATTTCTAAAAAAACTTATGAACAATGGACTAAGGACTTTCAAGTATTTTAACAACATATCTATGCAAATAATAAAAAAAATGTGACAGTTAAATAAAAAGGTAATACATTTTACAAAGTACACATATCAATAGTATTTATTGTATGAGAAAAAATAAAAGTAAAAAAAAAAAAAATCGTGACTAGGCGATTTTCAGGGGAGACTATGATATACCTAAATTTCAGGGGAATTACAATATTACTACAATACCCCTCTCCTAGTGACGGGGAAAGGAGGAACGACACGATATCTTTGGTTGAACATAAAAAGGCTGGACATGGTTTGGGAGGTAGATACACGAGCAAGTAAACAGAAGGCGATTGCGTCAGAGTCCCATTGCGGTTGATGGTAAGTCTTCCTTGTGCGCCTAAGAAATTTCCCTATGGACCTTCATATGGCGGCTGTAGTGGACCCTCGGATGGAATCTACTCGGACGAAAACATGGGTACAGTCATGGACATCCTGGCTTACGAAAGACTTGCTGAAGACAGCTGCCATGGCTGAACAGGTCGAAACTAGGACATCACATCCCTTAGCTTGGGTGCATAATTCTGAGTAGGCTGGTCATGTAGCCATGGAACTGCAATTCTTGTTCATGAGCCATGAGTTTATGATTTCAGCTGACAATGAAAATGTTTTCCCTGAAACCGTTAGCCTGAGGATGGTAACTGGAAATACAATAACGTCGAATTCCAAACAAAGTCATAAGCAAAGTTGCGACTCAAACTGACTTTTCTTGTCTGATGTTAATTGGTTGGTACTCCCAAAAACTTGATACCCAAACGCAATAAAGACTCGTGCTACAGTATCAGCATGAAAGTCAGCAAGAGTAATTGCCTCTGGTCATCTAGTAAACCTGTCCAAACAGTCAAAATGGACATGGTCGAATCAAGAGGTATCCAGTTTGAAGGGGATAGGAAAAACTGTATGGCGAATTAGCTTGGAAGTTTGACAATGCAAGAATTTGTCCAGTTTCTTAAATCTTTGTTGATACCAATCCAGATGAATCTCGAGGTCAGAAGATGCTGTGATGCACACACACATGATGGAAATGTCATGGAGTTGCTTGAAGATGGCAAGTCGATATTTTCGAGGTAGATATGGACGAATGGTGTTCTGTAAAACATCTGCATACAGGTCTAAAATCTGTTCCAAGAACTTTAATGTTCTTCAGTTGAAATGCAGGATTTCTTTCAAAAGATGCAGCTCAGCATCATTTGGGTTGGTCTGTGGTAATTGCTGCATAATCGATGAAGAAAGAATTAATAGAGACTTTACATGACAGGGCATCATTTTGCAAACAAATTCTGTCAACTTTCTGTTTGGGGGG
>NW_023653098.1:0-5035 GCF_015228065.2 Penaeus monodon
TTATTATTATATTATTTATTTCTTAATTATTAGTATCATTGCCAAAAAATCTATTATATCTGTAATAATAACAATAATATAATAAGTATAATATAATAATAATAATGCTAGTGGTTATAATATTGTTATTAGTATTATTATTGTTATTATTATCATTATTATTATTTTGTACTGGTAGTATAATTGCAAAAATAATTATTATAACAGTAATAATTACAGTATAACGATACTAATTAAGATAATGATATAAATAATTATTATAAAATCGTTATTATTGTTATTATTATTGTTATTACTATTATTATTGTTGTGGTTATTAGTATTATTGCAAAAATATATACTATAACTCCAATAATTGCAATAATAATGATAACAATTGCAATAATGATGATAATAATTGCAATAATGATGAAATGTGATGAATGATGATAATGATGATAATGATGATGATAACGATATAATGATGATAATCATGATAACGATTGATGATAATAAGAGGAATTGTGTCCATATATAATATAAAAAAGGTATAGAAAAACATTCCCAAAAGTCGAAAAAGCGGCAAAATCTAGCGAAATATAGCCTTTTGAGAGTATACTCCAAAAATACGTTTTTTTCGATTTCTTTGGTGATTTCGGCAATTATTAGGGTAATAATGATAATAATTACCAGAATTGTTTAATCATAACAATAATGATGATAAAAGTGAGAATACAGAGAATTTGATAACATTTGATATTATTAAAATTATTATTATTATTATTATTATTATTATATTATTACCAATTTCAAAAAATCTATTATATCTGTAATAATAACAATAATAATAATAAGTATAAGTATAATAATAATAATGCTAGTGGTTATAATATTGTTATTAGTATTATTATTGTTATTATTATCATTATTATTATTTGTACTGGTAGTATAATTGCAAAAATAATTATTATAACAGTAATAATTACAGTAATAACGATACTAATTAAGATAATGATATAAATAATTATTATAAAATCGTTATTATTGTCATTATTATTGTTATTACTATTATTATTGTTGTGGTTATTAGTATTATTGCAAAAATATATACTATTGTAGTTACCCATACCTAGCCAAGTAGCGCCGGAGCACTGGGAATGCCTGAGTCTCCCCTGAAGAAGGCCGACTTGCCCGCGCAAACGCACGTGGACGATGCCTCTTCCTTCATACTTTTTTTATATTTATTTTTATTAGTTTTATATATATATATGATTTTGTCGTGTACTTTATCCTTGATTTTAATGGAACCATAGCCATTTTCTTTTAACAGTTTTTATATGCACTCTTTTAAGCCGGGTAAAAGCTTGCCTAATTTTCCCTTTTAGCATTGATTAAAATTTTTTTAACTTGTTCAAATGCTATTTTAAAAGGGGATGGGATTTGTAACCCCGTGATTAGCAAAGAAAGCTATCTTTCTTCGGCGGAACCTGCCACGCCATCTGGGAGAGAGACCGAAAGTAGTTCTTTCCCCGGGGCTAGTTACTAGCCCACTAATAAAATCCTTGCTGGGGTCTGCTATATATAGCCCGGGAACTGAGCGGGGTAGCAGGGCATAGGTTAAACGTCCTAAGCGGCCGATGTACACCCGGTGGAAGCTATTGACTTGTTTTTTCTTTTTTTTTCCCCCTGCGGTCGTAAGGACGGGGTTTTAACGGCAGTAAGGGGGGATATTTTTAAGTTTTTCATTTTTTTTATGATAAAACTGAGTGCTCCCTTGTCTTGTTTTAGGGTTTTGGTTCCCGTATTGTTTTAATGTTTTGGTGTTTACCTGTTTTTTGTTGTTTAGAATGTTTAATAAATGTATATTTTAAGATTCGTGAGTGAAAAATTCCCTCTTTTTACTTAAACTGTCATTAAGAGACAAAAGATACCATACTTGGCCTACCTGTGGCAAGCAATGACCACCTTCTATTAGCCCTTTGGCTGACACGCACTCCCCTCGGATTTAACACGCTTACCAGACTAAACTCTTGTTTATTGGGTCATTTTTTCCTCTTCTCACATGCATACTTTCCTTTTACCATTTACACCCTTCTACACGTCTTCTTCTTTCGGTACACTTATTGTTCCTGGAGTATTAAACCCGGTGTGGCAGCGCTAATGACCTAATTAACGAGGGTAATTAAAGTAAATTAAAAAACCAATCACTACACTAAACTCCAATAATTGCAATAATAATGATAACAATTGCAATAATGATGGGTAAAAATTGCAATAATGATGATAATGATGAGATAATGATGATAATGATGAAATGATGAGATAAAAGAAATAATGAGATAATCATGATAACGATGATGATAAAAGAGGAATTGTGCCATATATAATATAAAAAAAGGTATAAGAAAAACATTCCCAAAAGTCGAAAAAGCGGCAAAATCAGCAAAAAAATAGCCCTTTTTAGATATCTCCCAAAAGACGTTTTTTCGATTTTTTGGTGATTTCGGCAATTATTTGGGGAATAAAAGTAATAATTTCCAGAATTTATTAAATTTAAACAAAAAAATATATAAAAGTGAGAATAAAGAGAATTTGATAACATTTGAAAATTATTTAAAATTTTTATTATATATTATTATTATTTTAATTTTTTTTTATTATTATTTTTTTATATTTCTTTAATATTTGTATTTGCCAAAAAAAAATTTTTATATCTGTAAAAAAAAAAAATAATAAATAATATAAGTATAAAATAATAATCTAGGGGTTATAAAATTGTTATTTGTATTATTATGGTTTTTAAATTTTCAATTTTTTTATTTGTATGGTAGTAAAATTGCAAAAAAATTATTATAACGTAATAAATTTCAGTAAAAACATACTAATTAAAATAATGATATAAATAATATTAAAATCTTTTTTATTGTTATTTTATTTTTTTTACTATTATTAGTGTTGGGGGTTTTTTATATTTTGCAAAAATATACTAAAATCCCAAAATTGCAATAATAATGAAAAAATTGCAATAAGATGTAAAAAAATTCAATAATGTGAAAATGGGTGATGATAATGATGATAATATAAATGATGATGATAACATAATAAAGATGAAATCATGATAAGATGATGATAATAAAAGGGGGAAATTTTGTCCCTATATAATAAAAAAAGGTAAAAAAAAACATTCCCAAAAATCGAAAAAAACGGAAAAAAATTGCGAAATATAGCCTTTTTAGAGTATACTCCAAAATAGTTTTTTCGATTTCTTTTGGGTTTCGGCAATTTTTAGGGGTAATAATGAAATAATTACCCGAATTGTATTTAAACATAAAAATAAAGAGATAAAAGTGAAATAAAAAGAATTTTTATAAATTGAATTTATTAAAAAAAAAATTTTTTTTTAAATTTTATTTTTAAATTTTATTATTATTATTATTATTTTTATTATCTTAATTATTAAATCATTTCCAAAAAATTTATTTTTATCTGTAATAATAACAATAATAAAATAAGTATAAGTATAAAAATATAATGCTATGGTTTTAAAAGTTATTAGTATTTTATTTTTATTATTTTCTATTATTATTTGTAGGTAGATAATTGAAAAATAATTATTATAACAGTAAAAATTTTCGTAATAACGAACTAATAAAATAATGAATAAAAAATTATTAAAAATCGTTATTATTTTTTATATTTTTTTATTACTATTATATTTTTTGGTTATTTGTATTTTGCAAAAATATAATAAAAACCCCCAAAAATTTCAATAAAAATGATAAAAAATTTTTAAAATGAGATAATAATTGAATAAGGATAATGAGAGAAAGATGATAATATGATGATAAAAGATATAATATATAATATGTAACGATGATGAAATAAAAGGAATTTTTTGTCCATATATAATATAAAAAAGGTAAAGAAAAACATTCCAAAAGTGAAAAAGCGGCAAAAAACTAGCAAATATAGCCTTTTTAGAGTATACCCCAAAAAGAGTTTTTCGTTTTTTTGGTGGAATTTTGGCAATTATAGGGGAAAAATGATAATAATTTCCAAAAAGTATTAATCATAACAAAAATCATGAAAAAAGTGACAATAAAGAGAATTTTGATAACATTATATTATTAAAATTATTATTATTATTATATTATATTATTATTATTATTATTATTATTATATTTATATTACTATTATCTTATTTAGTATCATTGCAAAAAACTATATATCTGTAATAATAACAATAATAATAATAAGTATAAGTATAATAATAATAATGCTAGTGGTTATATATTGTTTTTTTAGTATTATTATTTTTATTATTATCATTATTATTATTTGTACTGGTAGTATAATTTCAAAAAATAAATTTTTAAACAGTAATAATTACAGTAATAACGATACTAATTAAGATAATGATATAATAATTTTTATAAAATCGTTATTATTGTTATTATTATTGTTATTTCTATTATTTTTGTTGTGGTTTTAGTATTATTTCAAAAATTATATATATCCAATAATTTCATAAAATGAAACAATTGCAAAAATGATGATAAAATTGCAAAATGAGATAAGATGATGATAATAATAATGATGAAAGAATAACGATAATAATGATATAATCATGAAAAAAGAAATTGAATAAATAAAAAGTATAAGAAAATTCCCAAAGTCGAAAAACGCAAAATCTGCGAAAAAAACCTTTTAGAGATCTCCAAAATGACTTTTTTCGATTTTTTTCCCCCCGGTATTTCGGGATTATTAGGGTAATAAAGATAATAAAAACCAAATTGTATAATATAACAATAATGATGAAAATGAGAATAAAGATTTATAACATTTGAATATATTAAAATTTATTATTATTATTATTATTATTATTTTTTATTTTAATTATTATTATTATTTTATTACTATTTTAATATTAATCTTTCCAAAAATCTATTAACTGTAATATAAATATAAATAAGTAAATTATATAAAAATGCTAGTGTTAAATATTGTTATTAGTATTATTATTTTTATTATTATCATTATATATTGTACTGGATAT
>NW_023653099.1:0-7500 GCF_015228065.2 Penaeus monodon
AAAATTTATATAATTTACAAACCCCCCCATAACCCCAATAATATAATTAAAAAATTAATATAATAAAAATTAAAATTAATAAAAATAATATAATAAAAAATTTTTAAATAATAATAAAAAAATAATAATAATAATATAAATAATAATAATTTAAAAAATATATAATAATTATAATATAATATAATAATAATAATATAATAATTAATAATAATAATAATAATAAAAAAAAATTAATAATAATTAATAAAGACAAAAGATCCCATTACAAGGTCATCCAGGTCGTTCGAAGGGGAAGCTAATGGGACGGAGGACGAACACTTGAAGAGACTTACGGAAACGATAATGCCTTATCAATAACGCCACTGGTGATTGCGAGTAAAAAGGGTCCCCTCGGTGATAGCTGATGCCTTGCCTTGGATTCGCCTGGGGTGCGTTCGTTCTTTTTGTGTCGGCTGTTTTTTCTTTTTGTTTTGTCTGTTTGTGTTTATTGTGTTTGTGATATCTTTTTTTGTTTTTTGTTTGTTTGTTTGAGTTTTTTGTTTCTCGTTTTGTGTTTTGGTTCTTTCTCTCGTTCTCTTCTGCTCTCTATTTTTTCGTTTCTCTCTCTCTTCCTTCTCTTCTCTTTCCTTCCTCAATAAATAAATAATAAAAATAATATTATATATATATAATAAATAAAATAAAATTTCCCTTCCATCCGTCACCCACCCCTCTTCATCTCCTCTACTTTTTTTCCTCCCCACTCCCCCCCCAACCCCGTTCCTTCCTTCCTTTTCCCTTTTTCCTTCCCTCCTTCCTTCCTTCCTTTCTTTCCCCTTCTTTTTTTCCTTCTTTTTCCCCCTCTTTTTTCCCCTTTTCCTTCCTCCCTTTATCCTCCCCTCTTTCCTCAATTCCCTTCTTTCCCCCCCCCCTTCTTCCCCTTTTCTTTTTTCCCCCATCTTTTTTCTCTCCCTTCCCCCCCTTTCTCTTTCCCTTTCCCCTCCCCCCCTTTCCCCCCTCTTCCCCCCCTTCTTCCCTCCCCCCCTTTTCCCCCCCCCCTTTCCCCCTCTTCTTTTTTCCCTCCCCTCCCTTTTCCCCTCTTTCCCCCCCTCCTTTTCCCTCCTCTTTTCCTCCCTTCCTCCCTTCCTCTCTCTCCCCCCTTCCCCCCCCTTTTTTCCCCTTTCCTTTCCCTTCCTCTCTCTTCCCCTTCCCCTCCCCCCCTTTCCCCCCCTTTCCCCCCCCCTTCCTCCCCCTTTTTCCCCCTTTTCTCCTTTTCCCCCTTCCCCCCTTTCCCCCCCCTTCCCCCCCCCTTCCCTCCCCTTTTCCTTTCCCTCCCTCTCTCTTTCCCTTCCCTGAGCATAGCCCCTCAAGAGAGACCTTTTTTCCGAGGTAATTTCCGTCCCCGTCATCGGTCACGTGACTGCAGGCGATTTAAATACTGGCGGGAAAATTTCCGGGACTCAGGGTTGGAACTGCGGAAGAGGAGCAGAAAAAGAAAAAGAAGGAAAGAAGAAAGAAGAAAAGAAGAAGAAGAAGAATGGGGCGCACTAGCAATGATTTGTTGCATATGGATTGTTTTTTCATGTAATATAAAAAGATAAAAAAACAAATAAAAAAATATATATACATACTCACATACACACACACCACACACACACACACACACACAAACCCACACCACACCACACACACACACACACACAACAACAACACACACACACACACACCACACCCCACACACACACAAAATATATATATAAAATTTTAAAATTATATTATATATCAATATATATAATATATATATATATTATATAAAAATATATCTTAAAATTATAAAATTAATATATATATATTATAATATTATATTAATATATAATATTTTATATATAATATATATATGTGGGGTGTGTGTGTGTGTGTGTGTGTGTGTGTGTGTGTGTGTATTAATATATAAAAATATATATATATATATATATATATATATTATATATTATATAATATATATATTATATATATAAAATATTTGTCTATCTCTCGTTTTCACACTATCTCTCTGTCTGTCAGTCTTTTGTTGCCACTTTATCATCTGTCGTCGTGTCATCTCTTTTTTCACTCTCCTATATGATGTGACGAGGTGATAGAGATTAATGGGTAGTGAAATGATAACGCCGTAGTGGGGAATTGATGATAAGAAAATAATCCAAAAAAAATATAATGAAATGGGAATAAAAAAAAAAATAATAATAATAAAATAATAATAATAAAAAAATAAAATAATGATAATGAAAAGATAAAGATAATGAAAAATAAATAATAATTAAAAAAATAAAAGTAATGTATGTAAAGATAAAGATTGATAATGATAATGATAAGATTGATAAAGAATGTAATGATAATGATAATGATAATAAAAATAATAATAATAAAAATAATGATAATAAGCACTAATAAAAACAAGAAAAAAATAAAAAGATTAACGATAACAACAATGTAAAGAAACTTTTGGATAGTTTTTTTTTTTTTTTGGGGGGGGGGGGGGGGGAAAAAATTCCCCAAAAAAGACACTTTTTTTTTCGAGAAGAATTTTTTCAAAAAATCTTTTTTATTGGAAATGTGTTGGATTTTGCACGTGTTTTTACCCTTTTAGTTTTTTTGGGAATTTATGTTGTTTTTTTATCTTCTTTCTCTCTATTTTTTTTTTTCTTTTTTTATTTTTCCTTTTTTTTTTTTTTTAAATTTTGATTTTTTTGCTTTTCCTTTTTTTTAAATTTTCTTTTTTTTATAACTTTTTTTTTCTCTTTCTTTTGTTTTTTTTGTTTTTTCTCTTTCTTCAAACTCTTTTTTTTCTTTTTTTCGTTTCTTTTCTTTTCCTTTTCATTTCTTTTATCTTCTTCGACTCCCTTTTCTTCTTTTTCTTTTTTTTTACTTTTTCTTCTTTTTTCTCTTCTTTTAAACTTTAATTTCTCTTTCTGTTTTTTTTTTCCTCCTTTATCAATTTTTTTTTTTTTCCTTACCATTTTTTTCCCTTCTTTGCTCTCTTCTTTTGTTTTCGTTAACTTTATTTGTCTTTTTAATCATTATCACCTTGTCTGGATTTCATATTAATTATTTTAATTCTCTATCGTCCTTGCATTTGCATAATCAGATCAACTAATTTAATTTTTTAATCACGCATTTCTGTTTATCCTTTCGTTTCTTATAAAAAATCATTTTCATCTAAACAATTACCTTTTTTTTTTTCATTTATCATTTTTTTTCTCCTTTTTATTTGCCCTTTTTCTCTTGTTTCATTCCCCCCAAACGACCTTTCAAACTCAAAAATTTTTTATATTATATATATAAAAAAATATAATTTTAACCCAATTTTTTTTTTTTTTCTAAAGATAACCCTTCGCAAAAAAGCGCAAAAACTAAAAGGATTATTAACTTCCCGAAGTTTTAAGGGAGCAACTTTTGATTTAGAAAATATAAGTTCACTGTGTTGGTCTAATTTTCTATTTAAAAGGGGTCAGCACGGGAAAGGGATTGTGCATGGCGGGGGCAAACTGTTTAAAGGGACGTCCCCCCATGTTTTTAACAACATACTCTTTTTTGTCAACGTTATCACATATTTCATAACATATATCATCATATTTTTTCCTGTCAAGCCTTATAATTAAACCCATATTTTACACCTTTACATTATTTTTTTAAACCTTCATATCACTATAAGCGTGGGTTTTTCATTAATTCTCTTTTTCCCCAAGCTGTACCATTTTATCCCATGCATTGTACATTAATTGTTTTTCTTTTAATTTCCGAAGTCATTTAAAGGCCTGGACGGAGATTTCACGCGGGCGTCGATTCGAAATTTTTCGGAAGCTGAAAAGCTGTGTTGGTTATGCGTGCGGTGGGGTTGTGTGTGGTGTGTGTGTGGTTGGAGTTTGGGTGGTGTGTGGTTGTGGGATAGATAGCAGATTAGATAGGGATATTGTGTGTGTGTGTGTGTTTTTATTTAAATATATATATATATAATATTATATATATATAAAATATATATATATATAATATAAATATATAAAAATACTATATAATATATATATATATATATAAAATATATATAAATATATATATATATATAATATTATGTAATATTGTTTAATATATTATTTATATATATATATATATATGTGTGTGTGTGTGGTGTGGTGTGTGTTGTGTGTGTGTGGGGTTTTGGGGTGTGTGTGTGTGTATGGCTGTAGTATTGTGATACAAGGGGTTAAATAATTACACACACATAACACAATCTCTATTCCCACTAAACCCCAAAACCCAAAGACACCAAAAACACCACAATACCCCCCCCCCCCCCCAAAAAAAAGAAGAAAAAGATATTTTGTTTTCATGCACCTAACTCCCTTCAAAATAGGCTAGCATGGTACCGGGTCCCTTTTGGCGAATCGAAAAAACAGTAAGATACTTATACAAAAGGTGATGCCCTTTTCAAGCGCCATTTTGCGGCTAGGATATCTTTTTTTTTTTTTTTTGTTTTTTTTTATTAGTTTGTTTTTTTTTGTTTTTTATTTCCTGTCCTCTATTTTTCCTTTTCCTTTCTTCTTTTCTTTTTTTTCTTTTCTTCCTTGTTTCTTCTTCGTCTTCTTAACTTCTTTCCCCTTCTTCTTTTTTTTTTTTTGGTTTTTTTCCTTTTCCTTTTCTTCTATTTCTTATCTTTTTTTTCCTTTTCTTCTTTTCCCCCTTTCCCCTTTCCCCCTCCCCTTTTCCCCCCCTCTTTCACCCCTCCCTTTACTCCTCCTCCCCTTTTTTCTCCCCTTTTCTTTTTTCCCTTTTATTTTCTTCCCCCTTTCCTTTTTTCTTTGTCTTCTTTTATTTCCCCTCTTCTTCTTTTTTTCTTTTCAATCACCTCTCCTTTCACCTGGTTTCCATAGCTTTAAAATCCCCCTAAATTCTCACACTTGGTAAAGCTAGGTCAAGGGGGGCTTTTTTTTTTTTTTTTTTTTTTTTTGGTTTTTTTGTTTTTTTTTTTTTTTTTTTTTTTTTCTTTCTTTCACAAATCCCCCCCTTTTTTGCTTTTCTTCTTTTCGCGTGTTTTCGGGGCCATGTTATTAATTGATGATAAAGAGATTTTTTTATTAACGGTTTTGTATAATTAGAAGGGGGGGGTTTTCAGAAAAACGAAAAAACACTTACAAGAGGTGAAGGAGAGAAGTGAAGGGGGGGGGAGGGGGGGGGGGGGGAGGGGTAAGGAGGGGGGGAAGAGAGGGAGAGAGGAGGGAGGTGGGAAAAGGGAGGGAGAGGAGAGAGGGGAAGGGGGGTGGAGGGAGGGTAGAAAGAGAGAGAGAAAAAAAAAGAGAAGAGAGAGAGAGAGGAGAGAGAGGGGAGAGAGGGAGAGAGGAGGGGGGGAGGGGGAGGGAGAAAGAGGAGAGAGAGAGAAAAGAAGAGGAGAAGAGGGGGGGGGGGGGGGGGGGGGGGGGGGGGGGGGGAGGGGGGGGGGGGGGGGGGGGGGGGGGGGGAGAGAGAGGGAAAGGAGAAAAGAGGGAGGAGAAAAGATAGATAGATAGAGAGAGAGAGAAGAGAGAGAGAGAGAGACGAGAGAGGGGGAGGGAAAAGGAAGGGAGGAGAGAGAAGAGGGGGGAGAGAGGAGAGGAAGGGGAGGGGGGGGGAAAAGGGAAGGGGGGAGGAAGAGAGGGAGAAGAGGGGGGGGGGAAAGGAGAGAGAGAAAGAAAAAGAGGGGGGAAGATAAAAGAAGGAGAGGGAGGAGAGAGGGAGAGGGGGGGAGAGAGAGAGAGGGGGAAAGAGAAAAGCGAGAGAAAGAAAGAAAGTGAGAGAGAGGGGAAAAAGAGAGAGGGAAAGAGAGAAAAGAGAGAGGGGAGAGAAGGGGGGGGGGAGAGGGGGGAGGGGGGGGGGGGAAAAAAAAAGAAAAGGAGAGAGGAGAGGAGAGAGAGAGAAGAGGGGGAGAGAGGAGAGAGAGAGAGAGAGAGGAGAGAGAGAGAGAGATGGAATGAGAGGGAGGGAGGCAGGAAAATAGGAAGACAGGGAGGTACGGAGAGGAAAAAAAAGAGAGAGAGAGAGAAATCAGATACTGTTTTCATTGATTTTGATCGGAAAAATAGTAAAGAAAATACTGAAAGTATCCAAAGTAACTTTAAAAACGATGATGGTATTTTTTTGTCGTGAGTTAATTTTGATATCATTAATAATACGAATGGTGATAAAAATCATGATAAAGAGGTTAAGGAAAAAGAAAAGAAGAAAGGCAGAATTAAAAAAAAAAGCCCTTTTTAACAGACATGATGGGCGTGAAGCCCGGCCGTGGGCGTGAGAGCGAGGCAATGGGGGGGTAGTTTTTTTGTTATTTCCGGGAAAAAAAACATTTCGAGAAGTTTTTTTTGTGAGGGGAAAAAAGGTTAAAGAGGAACAAAAAGGTTCATCGGGGGTGTCTGTGAGGGGGAAACTGGGGGGGGGAGGGGGAAAGGGGAGGGGAAAAGGGGGGGAGGGGTGGGGGGGGAGAAAAAGAGAAAAGGGGTGTTTTTTGTTTTTGAAGAGGCTTGGGGTTTATATACGGGGTATGTTATGTGCATAGTACTATATATTTATTATATTAATATATATTATAAATATATATATATTATATATATATATATATTCATAAAAAATATTTAATTTTAATGTATAATAATATATATATATATATTATATTATATATATAAAATTATATATATATATATATTATATATTTATTTGTATTTACATACGATATGTATGTTTATTGTATGTGTATTTGGGTGTGTGTGTGTGTATAGATAGAGAGATAGATAGAGAGATAGATAGTAGATAGAAGATAGTAAAATAGAAAAATAGGGAGATGTACTAAACAAATCAATGTGACAAAAATATCAACATACCCAGGCGGTATTCAAAGCTGAAAAACCTCCGTCTACCCAATTTTGATGAAAAGAAAAAAGTCTGTGGAAAGGGAGACTATGCTTTCGTGATTATTGTTGCCAGATGTACGATGGAAGATACCCACGTTTTTATCTGTCCATTTTCTTGTAAAAGTAAGTGTGTGTGTATATGTATATTATAATAAATATATTATATATATATATATATATTAATTATAAAAATAATATATATTAATTTATATTAAAATATTAATTAATATATTATTAAAATATAAAATATTTTATATAGTGTGGTTTTGTGTGTGTGTGTGTTGTGTGGTGTGTCTGTGTGTCGTGTGTCTTTGTGCTATGTATGTGTGTGTATAATTTATGTAAAATATAATATGTATGTTATAAATATAAAAAATTAAAATTAGGTTATTTTATTTATAAAAAATGTATATATACATTATATATAATTGTGGGTATATATTATAAATTGTTATAATATATATATATATATATATATATTATTATTTATAATATTATATATATATATATAAAATATATATTTGTGGTGTGTGTGTTAATAAAAAAATATTATAAATATAAAATAATATATATATATAAATTTTAAAAA
>NW_023653099.1:12500-20000 GCF_015228065.2 Penaeus monodon
TCACACTTTGGAACACTTTCCCGCTCCATTAATGCTTTAAAAGCGGTTGACACTTCGCCAAAGTTCAGAAGATAAAAGGGAATTATTGTATGTTTTTTTCATCTTGTTTTCTGCTTACATCTTATTTGCAATGTGACGAAAATAGTGAATCCCCTTTAAAATTTTAAAAAAGTAAAAGAGCGAGAGAGAGAGGAGAGAGGAGAGCGAAGGAGGCGAGAGAGAGCGAGCGAGGAGGAGAGAAGAGAGAGAGAGAGAGAAGAGAGAGAGAGAGGAGAGAGAGAGAGAGAGAGAGGGAGAAGGGAGAGAGAGCGAGAGGAGGGAGAGAAGAGAGAGAGAGAGAGAGAGGAGGAGAAGAGGGGAGAGAGAGAGAGAAACACTAAAAATTTGCGATTGAGCCCTTTCCCATTCCGCTACAAAAATAACAGCAAAAAAAAATTCAAAACAGAAATGGGGTTTTCCCTTAAGTAGATAAGCAGCAATCACAAAAATGACATACATACATACACCTAATAATTTTGCATACATAAGTAAAATACTGCATCATACAAACATACAGGCATGAAAACAAACAACTATAAATCATACACAAATACACGATGCAACATAAATACAACATATAAACTACATACACGCATAAGTATACATGATGTTAAAAAATGCACATGCAGCATGCATACATACAAAATTTTAAAATACATACATACATACTTGAAGCATGCATGCCCATCATACATAATACTTTTACTGCAACAATCATCCCTAATATTACAACATACAACAAAATGCTACATCAACTACATACATACAACATACATACATACAAAATACTACATAAATAACATAATTACATGCTGCATAGTACGATATCTAGATAGTTCAAAATAAACATTAATTGTTTGATTTAACAATAAATACAAACTATAACAATCACTTACAGTACAAGACACACAAACCCCCACACGGCGTTGGGGGTTGGGGTGATATATACCAATACATCAGTGTTGTGGTGTGGTGTGTGGTATAATTATTTTAAAAAATATAATATATAAATTTATAAATAAATATACAAAATATACATATTATTATAATTTTAAAAATATATATCTTAAAAATATATATTATTATATATATAAAATAATATATATAAATTATATATAATATATTTTTATATATTTATGTATAGTTTATATGCGTGTATTGTATGTATATTTTTATAATATAATATTATATTTATATATAAATATATATTATATATATATATATAATGTTGTAGTGTTATTTTTATTATATATTTTTTATTATATAATTATATATAAAAAATTTTTAAAAAACACACACATGGTTTGTGATATAGGTGATAGTATGATATATTATATATTAAATAAATTAATATATATATATAATTTAAAATAATTATTAAAATTTTTTGTAACATTCAATAAAATAACACCACACACTACACTCCCCCCACACACACACATACACACCACACACACAACACACACACACACCACACACCACACACACAACACACAATAATATAATTTTATAAAATTTATATATATATATATATATATATATATGTGGGTATATTATATATTATTATATATAATATATATATTTTAAAAAATATAATTTGGTAGATCTATACATAAATAAACATATTTAGTGTTTTATGTGTGTGTGTGTTGTTGTGTGTTTTGTTGGGGTTGTTGTGTGTGTGTGTTGTGGGTGTTATTTTTTTTTTTTGATTTTACAAAATATATATTTGTATACATGTGTGTGTCGTGTTGCGTGTGGTGTGTGTGGTGGTGTGGTGTGTGGTGTGTGTGTGTGTGTGTGTGTGTGTGTGTGTAATTCTTTGATAAAACATTTTGTATACACACACACACACACCCACCACACCACAACCCACAAAACCCACCCCCCTACACACACCACAAACCATAAAACACACCCCACCACACACAAACACCACACCCCAAAACCCCCACCCCACACACACACATATATATATATATATATATATTTTAAAAATATATATATATATATATGACATATATAACACAACATCTTCTCCTTGTCCCTTTAGTCACTTTTTCCACGAGCCGGAGGGCCATTTCCTGAGATGTCTGCCAGAAATACAAGGGAAAAGATCAGCCCCAGGGTGGTTTCCCTGACAGTTTACTGAGACGCGGTCTCCTGAAGGCTCCATGAGATGGTTCCATACTCCTCGGACCAAAAACCCCCACCGGAAGCGGTTTATACTCATACCCAGGGGCTGTGTATAACGATATGCATAGATAATATTTTTATATACAAATAGTCCAAGAGGAAATCCCGACGGCGCCCCCCCCCCCTCCCCCACCCCGGCCCCACGCAAAACAGCTCCCAAAGGGTTTTCATGATGACGTTGCAGAATGACGTGAATGATCTATAATTAGCTAATTTATTCATCGTCAATATTCTAAGGGATGTGGGGGTGGGGGGGGTGAAGAGTGAACGAAAGTAAATAAAGAAGAAAACGATCGATGATTTTTAAAAATATATATATTTTTTTTTTTTTTTCATGTTTTGATACGAAGACGGGGAATACATAAAAGATAAAAAACAGAAAAGAGAGAGAGAAAAAGATACTTGCTGGGCTTCAATAATGACGTAAAAAATCTGAATCTAATATTTGTGTGCTTGTTCTCTTATTTATTCTTGACAATTTAGTTACCAATTATATAAGAGATAGAGAAAGAAGACGTTGAGAAGGTGAAAAAAGAGAGCTAAAAGCAAAAAGGAGGGGGGAGAGGGAAGGGAGGCTCATATATATACATATATAATATATATATATATATATATTAATAATATATATTTTATATATAATTTTATTATATATATATATTTTAAATAATATTTTATATATGTATATTATATATTATATATGTATGTTATTATACAGATATAACATACAAAACATATGTATGGGGTGTTTTTTGTGTGTAAGTGTGAGTGGTGGCATGTATGTATATATTACATATATCTGTGTGTATGTGTGAATGTGTATATATGTTGTGTGTATGTATATATACATTTATATATATTTTATAATATATTTTATATATATATAATATATATATATATATATATATATATAAAATTTTATATATAATAATATACAATTTTATATATATAATACATATATATATAAAATATTATAATATATATAATTTTTATTATATATATTATAAAAACGCAAAAAACAACCCCACACACACACACACACACACACAACACACACACACACACACAAAAAAAAAACACACACACACACACCCCACACACCACACACACACACAACACACACACCCCACAACAAAAAAAATAATTATATATTATAAATATATATATATATATAAATATATATATATATATATGTATAACACACACACACACACACCCACACACACACACCACACACACACCACACACACACACACACACACACACCCCACACACACACACAAAACCACCCCACAACACACAAAAATCATAATTATATATAAAATATATATAATATAATATTATAATATTATATTATATATATTATTAAACACACACCACACACCACACACACACACGCACACACACACAACCACACCCCAACAACACACACCACACACACACCACACACACACACACACCAAAATATATAAATATATATAATATATTTTTATATATATTAATTTTATAATATATATATATATAATCACCACACACCCACAACACACACACACCCACACACACACACACACACACACCCCACACACACAAAACACAATATAATATATATTATATAAAATATATATATTAATATATATATATAATATAATAAATTATATATAAAATATATATATATATAAAATATAAAATAAATTATTATATATGCATAAAATACACACACACACACGACGCACACGCACCACCACAAACACACAACACACACAACACACACAACCCACACACCACACCCACCACACATATTATATAAAATTATTAAATATATATATATATATATATATATATATTATAATTTTATAATATGCATAAATGCACACACACCACAAAAACCCCAAAACACACACACAACAACACACACACAACCACACACACACCACAACACCACACACACACAAACACACAACCCCATATACACCCCACACACCACACACCCACACCACACACCGCACCACATAAATATATATGTATTTTATATGTAAATATATCCCAAACACAAAACCCCACACAACACCACCCCACACCACACACAACAAGTATGTGTATAATAATATATATTGTAATATAAATATTAAATATAATATAAATATTAATATATATATATATATATATAAAAATTTAAAAAAAGTGTGTGTGTATGTTAGCATTTTATATTTTAATTTTATATATATATATATATTATATTATATATTATTATATATAATTATAATAATATATACATATATGGTGGTTGGTGTTGTATGGTATCTATTTTTATTTTTATTTATATTTTATATTTTATATTATATATATATATTTTATATTTATATATACCAAGAAAGAGAGAGAGAAAAAAGGTAACACACGCAAAATAATCTTCTTTCTAAAAACATATTCATAGCCCGTTAATTCCCAGTTATAAATTCGTATAAGGCCACTTTTATTAGCGACCAACGTTTTTCCCCTAATTTTGACGAATTATATTTCAGTTTTTAAACAATAAAGAAATCAAAAACGGTTTTTGAGCCCCATGTATGGACAATTAAAGGCAGGGTTAATATGGGGGGGCGGACTGTAAGGAGGGATTTATGGTAGGAAAAAGAGAGAGGGGAGTAACATGCTACACACACACACACACACCACAACACACACACAACAATATATAATATAAAATTTTATATATAATTATATATATATATAATAATATATATATCTATTTTTATTTTTAATATTATTATGTTATTCAAAACATATGAAAATATTTATAAATTTCATATATGTTGTATTTTTATTATAAAAACCCACCCCACACCAAAATATATATAATATATATATATAAATAAAATTTTATATAATAATATTTTTAAATTTTATAAAGTTGTGTGTGTAGGTATTACTATATATAATTTGATAATAATAGATAGATAGCAGACAGATAAAAATATAAAAAATAGAAAATCAATATAGATAAGAAGATAGATAAAAGATAGGGAAGAGAGAAATGGAGAAAGAGAGAGAAATGAAAGGGGAGAGAGAGAGAGAGAAGGGGGGAAGAGAGAGAAAAAGAGAGGAGAGAGA
This sequence comes from Penaeus monodon, assembly GCF_015228065.2. NCBI lineage: Eukaryota > Metazoa > Arthropoda > Malacostraca > Decapoda > Penaeidae > Penaeus > Penaeus monodon. The sequence goes on from NW_023653099.1 coordinate 17,844, forward strand.
GAGAGAAGAGAAGAGGAGTTGTGTGTTGAATGAGAAGGAAGAATATATATAATTATATTATATATAAAATATATATATATATATATAGTATTATAATATTATTTTTGTTGTGGTGTGGTGTGTGGTGTGGTGTGTGTGGTGGTTGTGTGTTTCTGTGTGTGTATGTATAAATCTAATCTTATATAGAGATATATATATACTTTTTTTTAACGGTAGGTTCATGTTTGAGCCCCCCGTGGTACAGCATGATATTTTTGTTTTTTAGTTGTGATGCTCGGGGGTGGTAGGGGTAGGGTCCCATTCCCTTTTCCCCACGGAGATCCCGGGTGTTACCTTTTGGGAAAATTTTCTCTCTATTTTTCGGGTTTGAGCCCGCATGACTTGGGCGGTTTACCCCCATGGTAGGTGGGAAACGAGGTAAATTTCCCTTCCCCAAGGGAACCCCGCCCCGGGGTGCTCGACCCTCAAACTCAGTTTCCCGTCGGACAGTCTTGGTCTGAGCCTAACCCATCGGCCATCGGGGCCATAATATTAATATAATATTATATAATATAATATATTAATATTTTTATAAATTTAATATATATATATATATATATATGTATGTAAATATATATATATATAAATAAAAATTAATAATATATAATATATTTTTAAATATAGATGGTGGGTGGGGGTGTGTGTGGTGTTTTTTGGTACTAAAAAAAAGTACAGATATAATATAGATAGACAGAAGATAGACAGAGGATAGACGGGGTGTTTTAGATATAAAATACAGGATTTGACATAGATATGGTACTATCTTTGATACTGTTGATACGATATCCTTGGAATAAATGAACGATAAAATTTCCAAAACACATCATCCAATGAAAAAACCCATGTATACCAAAACAAGAGCTGTAAAAACCACTTGGGGGAAAACAAATGGTTCGAAGTCAAACAAGGAGGCGACGGGGTTCATTCTTTTCCCGCACCTTTTTAAAAATTTTTGAAAAATTTATGGGGTTTGTCTAGAGAATTTTAAAAAAAAAGGAAGTGGATGTTGGAGGATACAAAATATAAAATCTGAGGAAAAACCCGAGATATATTTTGTTTGCCCAGTATCACTGAACTACAAAACTACTAGATAAAAGTTAGAGAAGAAGCGAAAGGTGGCTTTTTCTTAATCCCAAAGAAAACTAAGACATAAAATTTCAAAGAAAACCCGGGAATAACAATGATGAACATTTTAAATCAATGGTATGCTGGGGAAAATGTGAAAAGTTTTTTTCTGGGGGTTTTTAAAAACTAATACATAGAGATTCCCCGGAGATAAAAAAAGAATTCCCATTGCCAAAAACGCCAAAATTTGCTCCAATAACATCGGAAAGCCGAAGCTTTCCCTTACGGACAAAGCAAAGGGTTTATTGAACCATTATTTTTCCCAATTTTTTTGCATCATAGGGTTTCGGTGTTGGGTGTGAAGTAGATAGAAAAGAAAAATAAATATTTTTTTGAAATGTGGTTTTTACAGACGAGTAGGATTAGCGGGACAGAGAAGAAGACAAACGATGAAGGCTGAGAAAAAAAATTTGTAAAACCGGCTGTTGGACATCTGAACAGGAGGAAATTAAAGTTTATTGGTCTGTGATGAAAGTAAAAGTTTTGAGAAAAACTTGCTGACGGGATGGTGATAGGAAACAGAGGAGAGGAAAACCCAAAGACAAGACGAGCGACAATATAAAAGATTTTTTGTGGGCTGTCAGGGTTTTGAAAGGGGGAAAAAAAAGCGAAAGATGGGTTATGGCAAAGGATGGTGGAGAGGTCCAGGGCTGCTCAGACATGAGCATACCGTTATTGATGAATAGGTACATTTTATGTGTGCATATATGTGTAAAATTATTATATAAATATATATATATATTTTATAATTAAAAATTATTGGTTTTTTCTTTTTTTTTTCGTTCTTTCTTCTTTCTTTCTTTCTTTTTTCAGATAATTTTCCCCCGAAAACAGGGGTCGTATTACTAAATGCATCACGAAAGAAAAATGGTCCAAACCATCAGCTTCGGGGAGTCCCGTTCACGCTCGAGAATTTCTGGGGTTTTGTTTTATTCATTTTGGGTTAAAATCATAGAGAGAAAAAAGATAGCTCGTCAGGAACCAAAGCTTCAT
>NW_023653099.1:25000-27500 GCF_015228065.2 Penaeus monodon
TACAAAGACCGCCCCCCGTACAACCGGTTCCAGCTTATACCCCCACTCGCCCAAAACGGCCCCCACTCTCTCGCCCAAATTCATCTACCTATGACGTCTTTCCCGATCCTCGTCCCCATTGGCTGGAAAACTGCCGCGCTCCCCCATTGGCTAGAAGGGTTGACGTCACCGCAGCAGAGACTGGAATGATGATCACTAGTACTTACTTCTTTGATTAAAAGCCCTTTAAAAACAAGATAGAACAGAAGAAACGAAGGGGGAGAAAAATCAAGAATGGAAATAAATCCTTCTCAGTCAACCAGCAATATTGGTTTGTTTTTTCGTTTTGTTTCATGAAGAGAGAAATTGCTTTTTTGAATGGAAGTGGAGCAGGAGAGGAAAGAGGAGGAGGGGGGGGGTGATATGTAAATGGCGTAAAAATAAACAGAAAATTGTAAATGAAATGGAAGTTAGTGTCAATAATGTGTATCCTATTTCTTTATTACTACTATTACTATTACTGTTATTATAATCATTATTATTATCATGATGATGATGGTGATGATAATGATGATGATGATTATTATTATGATTATTATCATTATTATTATCCTTATTATCATAATTATCATAATCATTATTATTATTATTATTATCATTATTATTATTATTATTATTATTATTATTATTATTATTATTATCATTATTATATTTTTATTTTAAACATTATTATTATTATTATTATTATTATTATTATTATTATTATTATTATTATTATATCATTTAAGTATTATTATTATATTAAATTTTTATTATTATTATTATTATTTTTATTATTATTATTATATTATTATTTATTATTATTATTATTATTATTATTATTATAATTATTATAATCATTGTAATTATTATTATTATTATTATTATGATTATTATTATTATTGTTATTTTTATTATTATAATAATTATTATTATTATTATATTATTATTTTTATTATTATTATCATATTATTATTATTATTATCCTTATTCTTTTCATCAACATTTTATTATTATTATTATATTATTATTATTATTATTATTATAATTGTTATTATCATCATCATCATCATCATCATAAATACATCATCATAATATCATCAACATCATCATCATAATCATCATCAATACTATTAATATCATCATCTCATCCTAAACATCATCATCATCATCATCATCATTATCATCATCGACATCATCGTCATCATCATCATCGTTTATCATCATCGTCATCATCATTCATCATTTATAATCATCATCATCATCATCGTCATCATCATCGTCATCATCACTCATCATCATCATCATCATTATTCATCACATCATCATCATCATCATCATCACATCATCATCACCATCCACCATCATCATCATCATTATCATCATCATCATCATCATCATCATCATCATTATCATCATTTATTTATCATCATCATCATCATCGTCATCATCACGTCATCATCATCATCATCATCAATCATAAACATTATCATCATCATCATCATCAAATCATCATAAAATCGTCATCATCTCATCATCATATATCATTTATCATCATTTATCATCACCATATTATTACCATCACCATCATAAACATTAATCATCATCAATCATCATTTATCACATACCATCATCATTATATCGTTATCATATTCATCTCATCTCACATACATTTCATTATCATTATTTTTCATCTCATCATATATTATCAGTATCATTAAACATATAATCATCATTCATCATTATTTATCTCATCTTCATCATCATATCAAACATCATATCTCATCACATATTTACATCATAATTATTATTTTAAAATAATCATCATCATCATCATCACATCATATATTATCTCACCATCATTCATCATCTCATATTTTCATTATCATTATATTATCATAATCTCATCATATCATCATCGTCTCAATTCCCATATCATCATCATATCATCATTATCATTATCACCATATCATATTATCATGTAATTTATCATCATCATAAATTTTCATCTTCATCATGATCATCATCATCATATCATCATTATCATATAAACATCTCATCATCATTATTATAAACACCATATCATTATCATATCATTATTACATTATCATCATCATCATCGTCCATATCGTCATCATCTCATATCATATCCATTTCAATCATCATCACCATCATCATTTTCATCATCATCATCTTTATCATCATCATCCTCACATATCACCATCATCATTATCACATCATCATTTATCATCTGTAACCCATCATCATCATTATAAATCAAACCTTCATATTATCATTATCCATTTCATATATTATTTATTTATCATCATAATTTATCATTCATCTATCATATATCATCATCATCATCATCATTATTGTTATTATTTATCTTTGTTAGTAGCAGTAGTTGTAGTAGTATCATTGTTATGATTTTTATTAATACCATTTTCATTATATTATTTTTATTATTGTTAATTTTTAT
>NW_023653100.1:0-5035 GCF_015228065.2 Penaeus monodon
GGCCTCGTGATCTTTCCCGCTTTCTCTGACAAAGGTTTGGGGGTACGCTGTGATCATTAATCTATGTCACCCTCACCTGCATTGAGGGGGTACTCGTCGTAGTACACATTTTTCATTTTTTCTCTTTTGAGCGATGTACGAACATAAAAGCACAGTGAAAGAGGTTATGATTTCCGGGTATTTTTATTTGTTGGGACATTTGGGTTTCGGTTTGCGGTTTTTGGTTTTTCAAGGTCACTGATTTGTCACGGTCCCAACCCACTTTTACATTTGTAGGTGTGAAGGTGGGCGGATTCTGTCCCCACATTATCCCGCTTTTCCCCTCGGTAAGGTTTGTGGTTCGCTTTTTTCATTAACTATTCACCGGTCACCCCCTTTGGGGGGGATACTCGTCGTAGAAATCATTTGTTTCATTATTTCCTATGATGCGTCAGTACAACATAAAATGCAATGTGAAAATAGGTTTAAAGATTTTTTCCCGGGGGTTGATTATGTTGTTTTGGACATTGGTTGCGGTTTTGCGGTTTTGGGTTTTGTAAGGTCATGATTACGTCACGTCACGACCTACTTTCAATTTATGTAGTAGGTAAGGTGGTGGATTCTGTCCCTAAACTCATTTTATATATTATATATATTATATAATATATTATATATTTTTAAAATAATATAGAGAGGAGAGAGAGAGAGAGAGAGAGAGAGATAATAAAAAATATTACATATATTTTATATTTTTATATATATATATTTTATAATATATTATATATATGTATGTATATAGTAGTAGGGTTTCATGTGTGTGGTATATATATATACTATAAATATAATATTTTAAATATATATATATATATATATATTTTAAAATATATTTTAATTTTTATATAATTATATATTTAATATATTTTATTTATATAATTATATATATATTAATTATTATATTTTTTTTATTTTTATTAATTTTATGATTATTATTAATGTTTTATTAATGTATTATGCTTATATTTTAATATATTTATATATATAAATTTTATTTATATATATATATACTAAAATAATATATATATATAATTATTAAAAATAATTTTTATATAATAATATAATATATATATAATATAATGTAAGGACACGTAGTTTGGGGCACCACTCCGCCAGATGAAGCGAGGCCACCGCAAGCCACCAGAATTGAGGACAGAAGAAGGAAAAAACACCGTGTCCCCCAATGTGAGCGAGAGAGAGATGGACTTGGGTGGGTCAGTAAAAGGGGCTTAGCTTGCTGGTTTATTCTTGAAGAAGATATGGACCCCCCAAAAAGGGCCCCCCCTGTCCCCGGGTGGGGGGACGAGGGGGGGGGAGTGACCCGGGTGGGGTTGGGGTGTGCTCTCTCTCTCCCTTTCGGACGGTTTCCTTTTTTGCGGGGTTCCCTTTGAGGAACGGATGTTCCGTGGGGAAAAGAGAAAGCCGGCGACATCTGCGTTTACCCAAGGGGAAGGGCTGCGTCTTTGGGCGGAGGGTTGAAGTGTACATTTCCCTTTTTGCTACGTATTTTTGACATCGCCCCCCAGCGGGAAGGCTCGTCCTCGAGCGATGTAATGTTAAAAAGAGCGTAGAGGGGCTGTTTGGGTATTACAGAGGGTTTTGGTGATCCGAGAGTCGCTGGGGGCCCGTCGCGTGCCAGGGTAGGGTGTGGAAAGGGGTTTTCGCACTGAGGAGAAAATTTTCAGTAGCGGGGGGGTTTCCGTCTTCAAAAGTGAAATATAAGTGTCCAGGCTAGTAAAGGGTAAGGAGGAGGATGAAATGTTTTTTTTAAATCACCTTACTAAGTTACAAGAAAATGAGAGCATACTAAAAAAAGAGTGTCACAAGAAAAGTTTTGTTCAAGTAGTTTTAAAAACTTGGATTATCAGGATTAGCGAGTTTAATGGGGTACCATCATATGAAGAAAAAAAAAAAAAAATTTGGAAAAAGAATTCCATATCTTTGGGCAAGTATATATGTTCAACACATAGGCAGCGGGGCCTGAATTTAATTTAACAGGGCGTCTCGGTTAAAACGTATGAGCTTAAAAGTGTGTGGCGGCCGCAGGTTTCCCTTCTTTTTTACGGCAGGGGCCGGGTTTTAAAAATTAATTGCGGTTTTGAAAATCAAACAGTGGGTCTCGGCTTTTTAAGTATGAGCGTAAGTTGGGCGGGGCCGCGGGTTTCCTTCTTTAGGCCATGAGCCGAGCTTAAAATTAATTTTCGGTAAAAATCAACGGGTGCGGTCTGGCGTTTATCGTATAGCGTAATTCTCGGTGCGGCGGGCGCGGGTTTTTCCTTCGTTTACGGCCATGAGCCGGGTTTAAAAAATTAACGGGGCGGTATTGAAAACCGATAAGCCTATTAAAGCATAGTGTCTCCAGGTGTTGCCATTTTGCAATGGAGATACTACCATCGACATATTCACCCAAAACCCTTTCTAAAGAAAGCATGAAATCCCGCTTACTGAGGCAAGATATCGAAAACTTCGAGAGGACGTCGTAAAAGAGATTTGGGTTCAGTTTTTAATCAAGGGATGGCCATAGTAAAAAGAATCTTAGAGTGAATTCCCAGTAGAGTGGGCAGTTTGGTAATAAGGAGGATAGTAGGTGATCGAAATCTGTGTAAAGGCGACAATTAGCACGGCAAAGAAGAAACGTGATATAAAGAACGTATAGTGTATACACAAAATAAAAACAAAGCAAGAAAAATGAAGGATTACAATGGAAAAACATGAAAGAGAAAAAAAATAAAATTTCATTAATTCGACACAAATAAACATGAATAATATGATGGAGCACCCAAACATAACAAAATTTAAATTTAAAATTCGGGGGTCTCTTTTGTTCTGAGAGAAATATTCTAAATTGTCGTTGGGGATAAAAATATAAAACAAAAAAATACAACGCAATCATAAATTACGGGGGGTTTAGGGCTGGGGGAGGTGTGAAGTGAGGTGCGTGTCATTTAGGCGTGGGTACTTGAATTTGAAAAAAGGGCAACTTGATGCAAGGTGTGGGTGGGAAAGGGGAGGGCAAGTTACTTGGCACTAATAGGTAACTTATTTTAATAGTAACGAGGAAGTTTGTTGGTGCTGATGAACTGCGACATCCGGGCTGTGTTGACGGGGTTCGCGAAGAATTACGAGGCAGGTGGGGGATTGGCGAATGGGGCGGCGTAGAGTGCAAAGAACATTTTCAGCGATTTCGACAGGGGGGTACAAAGGGCGTTGGGGGGACACGAAGTAGGGGACGACTTTGGGTGCGGTAGGCGGATCGAAGAGGATCGTAGCGAGGCGGGGCGAAAAAAAGAGGCGGGGAGGCATTTGCGTAATCGGAACAGGGGTCGGCGAGGAGCGTGTGGGTTTTGAACACCGCGCCTAGTGTAAGCGACACGTGAGTTGGGGACCACTCCGCCAGATGTAAGCAGTGGCCACCGAAGCCCACCCGAATATGGTGACACGAGAGTTAGGGAGCACCGGTAAACCGATGTGAGCGGAAAAGGATTGGGTGGGCAGTGAAAAAGGGCTTAGCTTGTGGTTTATTCTTAAAGAAGATATGGACCCCCAAGAGCCCCCGGTCCCCGGTGGAGACGAGGTGGTGGGCTGGACCCTTTGGTGGCGGGCGCGGGTTGTTCTCTTCTCTCCCTTAGGACGTTGTCCTTTTATCGGGGTTTCCCTTCGAGGGGGTTTTTTTGTTTGTGCAAAGAGAAACCGGCGACATCGCATCCTCCCCCAAGGGAGAAGGCTGCGTGTTTGGGACGGGGTGTGAAGTGTACACCGGTTTTTGCTACGTATTTTTGACAATATATATATATAATTATATTATAATATAATATTTTAATATATATATATATATAATGGTGTGGGGTGTGTGTGTGTGTGTGACTGTGTTTGTGTGGTGGTTGGTGTGGCGGGTGGTGTGTGTGTGTGTGTGTGTGTGTGTGTGTTGTGTGTTGCCTGTGTGTGGTGGTATGTGTGTTTCATGTCTTTGTGTGGTGTGCCTGTGTGTGGGGCTAGTGTGTGTTCAGTCTTTGGTGTGTGTGTATATATATAATATATTATATTAATTATAATAAATTATATTTTTAATATATATATAATAATATTTTAATATAAAAATTATTATATTTATATATTTTTAAATATATAATAATTATATATATTATATAATATATATAAAAAATTATATATTATTTACATTATAAAATATTATGTATGTGTGGGTGTGTGTGTGTGGTGGTGTGTGTGCGTGTGTATGTTGGTGTTGGTGTGTGTGTGTGTGGTTTATTTGTGTGGGGGTGTGATTTTATGGAAATGCCGAGATAAGGGGCAAAAATTATGTCTCGATGGACCTAAGAGGAAAAAAGGGGGGAATTTGCGTTTTTCCCTTGGTACCGGAATGGTCATGCTGGAAGGGAAACAAAAATACTGGAAATCTTGCTGAGGAGGTCGAAGGGCATTTCTTAATAAAAGACCTTTGCCCTTTTCAATGGACAGACGGATCATCTCAGATTTGTTGAGGTTCATGAACTCTGGGGTGAATATTTTTTAACAGTTTGTCATTTAAATGCTCCGCAGTATTTTATGGGCAATTTGGGGTTAAAGCCAAACCACCCATCAGCAAAAGAACCTCCTATCCTGACTAATTAAAGGGCGATTCAAAGTTTTAAAAGGGGGTAAGCAACGGGCATAACAGTAACTCTGCTGAACGCTAATGTTTGGGGAATGTATGGGGTTGGGGCTTTATGCGTCTTACGCATTTTGGCTGTCCGGGCACCCTTTTTCCCGTTTTAGGGGGAGGTCCCCCGTCTGGGAAACTGAAAGGATTTGATGGGACTGCGAAATTACTTCACCACAGCCAGCATACGGCAAAGTTCTCGCTAACCAAAAATTCTTTTCCCAAAAAAACCCTAAAAAAGGGTATCCCCCCCCAATTTCAAAGCCCGCCATAATTTTTGGGGAAAGGGGGGAATATTTTTTTGGGGCGTTTTTCCCTACCAAAAAAAAATTCATTTTTCTGGCC
>NW_023653101.1:0-5035 GCF_015228065.2 Penaeus monodon
GAGGGGGTACCTGCAACTTATCTGATTCTGAAGACAAATTCAAAAGGAAGCGATAAGGGTCGACCCTTATTTAATGGTTTTTGGGGGGGTAGTGATACTTTAGGCGGACTCTTATTAAAAAGAGTTGACAACAGTATGGGAAACATAGAAAATGTCTGGGGTTACCATGTACTGCGGGCTTCCACCCCCAAGGGGGGGGGCTGGCCGACCTTACCACGCGGACCTGGTGCAACTGACGGTAAAAGGGAGTCTGAAACATGTCATCTATCCCCGCTGAGTGAATGGTTCCTTTGGGGGACTTGGAGTCACGTGGCAAAAAACCACAGTCCGGGGTAACAAAATAGACTTTTGTAAATCCATATTGCCCGCCCCTTTTTGCGCCTTTAAATTTTTCCTAAAGGGTGACAATTGGCTGGTCGTCTCGTCTTGATGTGTTGCCCTGAGCATCTTTGTGGCTCGCCCCTGTCGTATTCTTCCGCCTTGGGTGTAATCTGTTTTCCCTCGACGTCCACCCCCCTCAAAAGTCTCCAAGGGTCCCCCTTGATTCGGTTTCGCTGATTTCCTCGTATTCCTCATCCCGGGCCTAACTCGGCGGCTTTCCTCGCTAACTTAAATAATTGCTCACACAAGAAAAAAAAATGTAATTTGTCCCAATATACGAGTACGTCAGACGACAAAATGGGGGCAAAAGAGATACACCCTAGATCTTTACCCCCGGCCTAAGACAGCACAAACCCTATAATGAATAGTTTTCAGGTCTTTTTTTCTGCAGGGATGAGTGGAGGGGTTGAGAAATTTTGGTGTGTGTGTGGTGTATAAATGACAGCACGTGAATGAAGTGAAAGCGGAGTGACATCACACAAGAATAAATCAAAAAACCGAATTTAATTTAGAAATGAAACTTATAAAATTATTTCAATTCCACTTGTTTTCACATTTATGTATCGACAAAATGTACCATTAATAAATGATGTAAAAAAAAATTTTTTCCCATTTTTTCAAGCAATCTTCTCGGGGTCAAAAAAATTTTAAGGGGCCGAGGTAATGTCTAGTATATATTAACTCATCGCGGGGGGGGGGGGGGATCCTATACCCCAAAATGCCTTATATGAAGCAAAAAGACCAGGGAAAAACTATAAATAACCTCTCTTTTTTTGGATCTGTATGGGCACTCGTGACTTCCCCAAGGTATCAATTATCACGAAAACACAACGATGCCCCGGGAATTTCCCAAACATGCAAATGACTTTAAAAAGGGGGGAGAAAGGGGGGGGATTTAAAAGCCAAATAAATTTTTCTCCTTTTAAACCCTTTTCCCACATTATTAACGGGCATAACCCTGGGTCACACTGACCCCAAATTTAATGAACAGGTTTTCCTGTACCACTTTTCGAAGTCGGAGCGCAATCTATTTGGCTTTTTGCAAAACCCCGGGAAAAATATCGGGAAATCCTGTGCACTTGATATGGAAGGATCTTAACATATTCAAACAAATAAATTTTAATAAACTGTTTACCGCACCTTTCTAGTGCAGATAGAAGTGTCCCAATAAGCTTTTTGGTTTTAAAAAAAACACAACCAATTCAGGAACTTAGGGGTCATTTTTGCCTTTTTTCCAACCCCAAGTAAACCGCAAAAAAGAAAGGGGCGGTCAGGTTGGGGCGGGGGGGAGCAAGGATAAAAAATGAAATAAATTTCGTGATAATAAAAATTTGAACTTTTAAAATTCGTTGCGATGAAACAACAAAAAATCTCAAAAAAGAAAAAATTAATTAACTTTTAACAAAGAACGATATTCTTTTGTCGACCCCTACCGCGATCCCGGGTTTGATGCGATCTAGGTCAAAAAGAATAGTGTGAAACGCGCCATTTCTGTTATTTACATTTTTTTTACCCAAAAACCCAACGGTTCACACTTTATAAAGGGAGGGGAAAAAAAATAAGAAAAGGGGAAGGGAAGAGGCCCAAAGTATTATGTATTTTTTTTTTTTTTCTAAAAGTTTGGGAAAGCGGCGAGGTTTTTTTTCGAGGTTTGCTTTGGCTGGACCGGAAGGACAGAACCCCCTGACACCAGTCTATAGGGGTCTCAAAGAACTCTAGTACGGGCTTTTTTGGAGGGAGTGAACTTTTTAAAGCGGATCTTTATTATAAGAGTTAAAACACAGTATGGAAACACAGAGATTTTTGGTGGTAATGCGGGTCATGTTCAGGGCGCCCGCCCGGAGGGGGGGGCTAGGCCGCCTTTTCCTGCTGGATGCTGGTGATGAACTGACGGTCAAGCAAGGTCAGATAACATCATCATCTATGCCCTCGCTGAGTGAATGGTTCAAATTTGGGGCTTGGAGCCACGTGGTCCACTGGTAACAGAAATAGACTTATGTATATGCCATAGCTGGTGTCGATTGTTCCAAACCATCAACTTTCTTTTTAAAACTTTTTACTGCCACTACATTAAAATTCTCTAGTTCCTAAACCCAGTTTCTCCTCAAAATACCTCATCAGGTCTCGGGAAAAGACAATTCCACTCTCGTCTGGTGACAAACCTCAACTATCAGGCTCCATCTCACTTTTAGGGTAATCCCGAGGATCACGTTGTTCCATGATTGATACACCATCAATGGTCTTCACTACTAGGTACTTACAAATATGAAATACTTTCATATTTACCAGGTAAGATTTCCTTAATGGATTGAGGACTTTTCTCCTAAACTGGTTTGGGATTCCGGGAACCATTACGATTCCCATTCTTGCCCTTTGGAAGCTGGAAAGGTTCCAGAGTAACATGTGACGTTCCAGAGGGAATGGCCAGGAGACTGCATACATTGTCAGGGAGAGAGCTAGATCTTTGTAAATTTGTAGTACTCATACAAATTAAAACCTTCTTTTTCCTCACCCCCCCAATTCACCCAACATTGAGTCCAATGAGGGGAAGCTCTAGTTGGGCACAAATTCTCCCAACAGCCACAGGGGTAGTGAGGAAATATATGCAGCCACTATTACAGTGCTGATGGCAATCACGGGACCTATGTGCTACTGACTGAACAATGCCTACTTGACCCTATCCATATTTGACCAGCCGATTGACTTGACTAGGCCTTGATGAAGCCACTCGCCTAACCAGAACAAAGGAACAAAGAGGTGTGTTGCTAGCTGCAGGGTCCAGCATGCAGCATCACTCAACCTCCTGGACTCCTGTCTCCTTGTAAAACGGGATGCCATGCACGGCGAACACACATGGGAGATTGATTATTTAAACTTATCTGCCGCGTCAAAAAGCTAAGGTCAAAAGCGGCGAATGCCTTGTTAAACAGAAATATCAAAATGATTAAAACTTTAAAAAGTTTAAAATAAGCATAAATATTTTGTCTAATGTGTAAAATTATTGCATAAACATTATGCATAATTAAATCTTATTGAAAATATTAGTGTCCCTAAGGAAACTAATAAGACCCTCTATATCACAATCCTCCCCCAATACATTTTTCAGTGAATATGGGGGAGACAGGTACATACGTCTTTGGCCTGAGAATGATGCACATCTTTTCCACTACATGTGCGATCGTTTAAAGGCTCTTGGCATCCCTCAAACAAATTGCTTGACTTTTAGCCCCAGCGATGTAACCTTGATCCATTATAAAAAGACCCAAGCCAAGGCCAGGGGAGTGCTAAAGGAGACCAGACGGACATCATGGAGACAGTATGTCTCCTTGATTAACTCTGGGACCCCCTTAGCATGGGTATGGGACAAGATGCTGGAAAGATCATATCCATGTCACCACCTGCTTTGAAGAGAGATGGCATAATCATCACAGACAAAAAAGATGTTGCTAATGAGATAGCTAAATCCATGGCAGAGATCTCTGGAGCATCTTACTCTCCCTGATTCTCCACTCTTTGGGCTAAACAGGAACGATACCCAGTTTTGTTCTTCAGTAGGACTGCAGCAGAACTTCCATACAACTTACCATTTTTGCGCAGGGAGATGGACTCTGCTTTGCAGCTCTGCTGTAAGACTGCCCAAGAAAGTGATGATATTCCATACCAAATGATATCACACTTACCAGAGAGCTCCCAGAAGTTCCTGTTAGACCTGTTGGAGGGCACTGTGCCATCCACATGGAAAGAGGCTATAATCATTCCTGTCCCTAAACTTGGCAAGGATGCTTCCACACCAGGAAATTATAGACTAGTTTCTCTAACCAGCTGCATTTGCAAGCTGATGGAGAAAATGGTAAACTTCAGGTTAACATGGCTGCAAGAAAAGGAAAACGTGCTAACCCCATATCAAAATGGGTTTAGAAGATTGAGATTGACCACAGATGCACTTGTAAGGATGGAAACTGCTACACAGAATTTCTTCGCACAGCAACGTCACATGATAGCAGTCTTCTTTGACCTTGAAAAGTCTTACGATACTACTTGGAAGCATGGCATATTCTTGAAGCTGTATGACATTGGTTTAAGAGGAGCATTACCTACCTTCATACAAAGCTTCCTTACTAACAGGAAGTTTAGAGTTTCGGGTGGGAAACAGTTTCGCTAACCTGGAAGATCAGCTGGAAGGGGTCCCACAAGAGAGTGTCTTAAGTGACACCCTGTTTGCCATTGCTATAAATGACATTGTAAAGGTTGTTCCAAGTGCTGTCTCATGTAATCTGTATGTGGATGACTTTACACCGTACTGCTCAGGAGGAAGCTTACAGGATGTGCAAGGACACATGTAGGCTGTAATAAATTAGGTTGTACAGTGGACAACATATCATGGGTTCAAATTTTCTTCAAGTAAGACCATGGCTATACATTTCCACAAACGAGGAAAATTCCATCCTTCCCTCTATTTAGGAGCAAACCCAATGCAATTTGTCCAAGAGGTGAAGTACTTGGGCCTAATTTTAGACTCAAGGCTTACATGAGTGCCTCACATCAAACAGTTAAAAGTGAAGGCTACAAAAGCACTTAGTATTTTGTGGGTTCTTTCACATCTATCTGGGTTTTCCTAGACCGGCACATGCATGATCTCAGCTTACACTACGTG
>NW_023653102.1:0-5034 GCF_015228065.2 Penaeus monodon
TTTTCAAAATTTTATATATGCAGTGGGTGCATCGTTTTTTATAGAACTCTAGTCGTTTGATGGGTTTTGGGGGGGGAAACCAAATAAAGCCGACTTTCTTTCAACTTCCTCGAGACCCGGGGGGGTGTTGGATCTAGACAAATGAAAATTGCAATTGACTGAAAATTTATTTTCCTTTGCCCTTTAAACCACAGACAGAGGACGTCAGACAGGCACCCCACAATAGACGGACAGAGACAGTAGCAGACGACAGCCCGAAAGAGAAACAAAAAAAACCGAGAGAGAAGAGGAGCGACAGAGAGAAGGAAAAAAAGGGAAAAGAAAAATAGAATACGGTAGTGAGGCAACAGAAAATCGACAGACAAAAATGCGACAGAAAAACCGAGAGAGAGAGAGAGAGAAAGAAAAAAAATAAAAAAAAAATAGAATACGTGTGAGGCAAAGACGCAGACGACGAGGGGACAGACAGAAGATAGCAGCCCAAGAGAGAGAGACAAAAAAACAGAAAGAAAGAAAAAAAAAGATAAAAAAAATAGGGTAGTGTGGCAAAAAAAGCAGCCCGTCTACACAAACCACTCCTTTGGGCATGAAGGAACACACTTGTTTTCCATGGCCAAATTTTCCCGGGCTGTTTAAAAAAGTCTAAGTTTTTCCCCCCCGCCTCGTCCCTAAAACATGTTGCACAAGCCCCCCTTCAACTTATCGAACATCACCGGAGATTGCAAAAAGTCTTGGGGAATTTTTCCTCTTCTTTAAAATAAAAATTACACACGCGGGAACAAACCCTTTTGCGTCGGATGCTCTGACATATTCATTTAATTTCGACCCCAAATTTTTTGAAACATAAAAAAAAAAAAATCTTTTGGTCTCTTTTGATTTTTTTAGATTAAGGGCGTCTCGATGCTTTTTAGGGCGAAGAATTTCAAGAATGGGGAAAAAAGCTGTCTGATTTTTCTCCTCTGATTGACAGGGTATGACCATTGCCTCGGGGTCATAGTTTAAAAAGGGGGGGTAATGATTTTGCTGATTGGGAAAGGGTTTTTTTTTTTTCCTTTTTTTTTAACTAAACTATTCATTAACGTAAGTGTTGTTGCTTTAGAAACACGCAGACTAAGCACTACCACACGTGCAGTACACACATACTATCTCCAAATATATGCAGACCGCTGGTAAAAACCAGCAGGCGAACAAACATGCACAACAAAAACAACACACACACGTGTGTTGGTGTGTGTTTGGGGTGTGTTGTGTGTGTTTTGGGTGTGGGTTTTGGGTGTGGGTGTGTGTGGGTGTTTATATATATTATATATATTTATATATATATTATATATATATATAAAATTTAAAAAGAAAGAAAAAAACCGGGGAAAACCCCCAACTCCTATCTCATCGCTCTTCCTCCCCCCCGCCAGGGAAGAGCACGGGCATCGTGACCAAAACCCCCCCCACCCACGGGCAACGCCCTCAGCCTCTACGCCCGCTCACCCCCCAGGTATTGGGAGGACGACGCCCAAAGGGCCCCGGGGCACGCCCATGCAACCTGCAAAACATCCGCGGAGCTGGTCGAGAACGACCGGGGGGAAAAATCAATGTGAGTCTTGTTGTTTTTGTTGATGATGTTGTTGATGTTGATAACTGAGTTTTTTCTCTCAGGGGGATGAGAGTCAAAAAAAAAGAAAGGAGAGAGAGAGAGAGAGAGAGAGAGAGAGAGCGGGGGGAGAGAGAGAGAGAGAGAGGGAGAGAGAGAGAGAGAGGGAAAAAAGAAGAGAGGGGAGAAAGGGAGGGGGAAGGGGAAGAAGAGGAGAGAAGCAGAAACGAAGGAGGAGGGAAAAGAGAAAAAAAAAAAAAAAGAGAGTTTGGGGGAAAACCCACACACACATTTATATAATTTTTTATTATTTTTTATTATAATATTATTTAATTTTAAAAATATTTGATAAATAGTAGAAGTAGGAAGGAGGGAAAAAGAGAAGAGGAGAGAGAGAGAAGAGAGGAGAGGAGGAGAGAGGAGAGAGAGAGAAGGAGAGAGAAGAGAGAAGGGGAGACCGACAGGATACAAACAGAGGAGAAAGATAAAAAGAAAGAGAGAGAGAACAGGAAGGGCAGACAGAAACAGAGAGAGAGAGAGAGAGAGGGAGAGAGAGAGAGGAGAGGAAGAGAGAGAGAACAGAGAAGAGACAGAGACGAGATAGGAACGGACAGCAAAAAACAGAAACCAGAAAACAGGTACCTGGATCACATCATCTCAGCAGACATTTTTTATCTTGTGAATACCTGTTGCGGTTTTCAAAACGTTTAGACTACATTCGTGAGAGTTATGGGAACGTATAGAAAGGGAGATATAGAAGCTTTATGAATTGTAATAAAGGTAACAATGAAAACATGAACATATTTGCTGATTTTTTACTCTCTATTTATTATCTTCTATCTATCCATTTATCCTCTATTTATCGTTTACCATTTTTTATATATTATCTCAATTCATATATCATTCACATTCTTATCGTCTTCTATCTACGGTCTATTATCTATCACAAATTGTCTATCCCCTATTTTTATCTTTCTAGCAGCAAAAAATATAACGAAAAAGAATCAAAAATAAAATAGATACGTCTCCCCCTTTTCCCACCGTCCTTCCCCCCCCGCCTCTCCCCCCCCCCTCCCCCTTCCCCCCCTCTCCTCCTCCCTCCAACAACCATCTCCCTCTCCCTCCACCCCATCTCCTCCCTTTTTTCCCCCCTCCCTCTTTTTCCCCCCTCCCCCCCCACCCCCTGCACCTACCTTCCTCCCTCTCCCCTTCCCTCCCTCCTCCCCCCCCCTTTTTTTTTCCCCCACCCCATCCCCCCCACCTCCCCACACCTACCTTCCCCCCTCCCCTTCCCCTCCTCCCTCCCCCCTTTCCCCTTCACCCCCATCCTCCCCCACCTCCCCCACCATCCTCCCTCCACCTACCATCCCCCCATCCTTTCCCCCCCCCCCCCCCCCCGTCCCCCGCCTCCCCCCAGGTCCGTGGGGGGGGGCCCCCGTCATGGTCCCCCTGACGGAGTTCGACCGGAGGGGCGAGACAGCGAGGCCCAAGGACCACGGGGGGAACCTTCTAGACCTTGGGTTCACGACAAGAAAGCCCCAGACCCCAACGCCGAGAGTGTGGAAAAAAGGGGGAGTTCGGGGTGGACGCGCGCCACCGACTATCTGGGGGAGTCGGGGGGGGGGGTGTGGGGTGGATACCGGGGGGGCCCCCGTGCTATGCATAGATTAGTGTGTAAAAATATATATTTATATATATATTATAATTATATATATATATTAATATAAAATATTATAATTTTATAATATAATATATATAATATATATATTATATATAAATATATATTTATATATATAATATTTACAATTTTATTAAAATAATTATATTTTTATATTATATGTTTGTGGGGGTTGTGTGGGGTGTGTTGTTGTGGTGTGTGTGTGTTGTGTGGTTGTGGTGTGTGTCAGTGGGGATGTAGTAGAGTATGGTGTGTGGTGGGGTGTGTTAGATAAGATTAGATATAGTTGAATAGAAACAAAAACACAAAACACACACACCAACCCCCCACACAACACCACCCAAAACCCCAAACAAAAAAACACACCACACACCCCAAAAACAAAAAACAAAACACAAACACAAACCCAACCAAAAACAAAAAAACCATTTACCCAACACACACAACCCACACAAAAAAACCCAAAAAACAACAACACAACCCCCCACCCAAACAAAAAAACACAAAACAACGACCAACACGAAAAGGGGGAAACAAAACCACACACCAACACCACACCAAACCAAACAAAAAACACAATAAATTTAAATAATGAAAAAAAACCAAACAAAAAAAAAACACCAAACAAAAAAACACCACAAACCCAACACACATTTAATATTATTAATATTTATATATTATATATATATATTATTTTTTTAATTTAAAATTATAAATATAATATTAATATATGAATTTATTATATTATATATATATATTGTGTTGTGTGTGTGTGTGTGTGTGTGTGTGTGTGTGTGTGTGTGTGGGGTTTGGTGTATGTTTTATACACCACTACACACCCCCCACAACCCACCCACACCCCACCACACAAAACCCCAAAACACCCACACACCCCACACACACACACACACACCAACAAAACACCAAATTATATAAATTTTTATTTTATATTATATATATATTATGTGTATTTATATATATTATTAATTTTATAAAAAATATTTTTAAATATTATTTAATTTATAATTTTTTTTTTTTTTTTTTTTTTTTTTTTTTTTGGGGTTTTGTTTGGGTTTTGGGTTTTGGGTTTTGGATTTTGGAAAAACAACCACACACCACACACCAAAACAAACACACACACACCCACAAAACACCCCAAAAAAAAAAAAAAAAACCCAAAAAAAAAAAAAAAAAAAACATTATTATTAAAAACAAAAAAAAAAAAAAAAAAAATTTTTTTTTTTTTTTTTTTTTTTTTTTTTTTTTATATATATAATTTATTTTTGGGGTTTTTTTTTTTTTTTTTTGTTTTTTTGGGTTTTTTTTTTTTCGTGGTTTTGGGGGGTGTGTGTGTGTGGGGTGTGTGTTTTGTGGTGTGTGTTGTGTTTTTTTTTTTTTTTTTTTTTTTTTTTTTTTTTTTTTTTTTTTTTTTTGGGGTTTTTTGTTGTTTTTTTTTTTTTTTTTTTTTTTTTGGGGTTGGGGTTTTTTGGGGGGGGGGGGTTTTTGTTTGTTTGGTTTTCCAACAACCACAACACACACACACACACACAACCCCAAACAACCCCCCCCCCCAAAAAAAAAAAAAAAACACACACACACCACACAACACACACCAACACACACACCCCCAACACCACATAACACACAAACAAAAAAAAAAAAAAAAAAAAAAAAAAAAAAAAAATAAATTTTTAAAATAAAAATAAAAAAAAAAAAAAATAATATATATTATATTATAATAAATTATAATTTAATAATTAAATATTTA
>NW_023653103.1:0-5034 GCF_015228065.2 Penaeus monodon
AAAAAACACCCAAAAACAAACCAAAACCAACCCCCCACCCCCCCAACAACCCCCAACAAAACCCCCCCCCCACACCCCCCAACACCACCAAAAAACCCCCGCCCCCGAAAATAAACCCATTCCAATTTTGCTGTTAAAACTTATTTTCCCCAGGGGAATTTTTTTATTTTTGCCCTTAATTTTCCCGGCAAAGGCTAGAAGAAAAAAAAGGGTGCCGGGGGAACCGCCCCCTTCAAGGGAAAACCGGGGGCGAATCAACCGGGAGTTCAGGGAAAACCCAGGGCGTGAAAGTGAGGGGGGGAAAGGAAAAGCCCCGGGGAAACATTTTTTAGGAGGAAAGGGTTTAAAAATTTGGCCTGGAGGGGAACAAATCCCGCAAAAGGGGAAGTGGAGGGTGGTAACAATGATTGGGATTCTCCCCTCGGGGTTTTTCCCCAAAATTAAAAGGGCCCAGATTCGGGCGTGGACCCAGGCTGGGGGTGAGAAAAGGGAAAACTCAAAGGAAAAAACCCCCAGATTTTTAAAACCTTTTATTTTCGGGTTTTTTTACCCTTTCAGCCCCCAATTTTTTCCCCTTTTTGGAGCGTTTTTAAAGATAAGCCAAAATTCATTTTATGATTTAATTGGGGGTTGTAGCTGCGTAATTTTCGGGGAAAAACCAAGAAAACCTTTTAATTAACTTTTTTGGGGGTTTGTTTTGGGTGAACAGTAAAACACCCAAATTTTAGGCATATTGGAAAAAAAATCGGGTTGATGGATTTGGAGAAAAAGTCCAGAAGGGAAAAGGCCAAAACCCCCTGGGGCCATAAGGACCCCCTGGAAGGCCCCTTGGGGGCCCACAAAAGACCCTAAGGAAAGACAAAAAGCGGGGAAAGACCCCGGAAAAGACTCGGGAAAGAAAAGGGAAGGGCGAGGCAAACCCTGAAAAGACTTTGGGGTCCTTACCGGGGCGCTAGAAGATCTCCCCAGGGGGGGGAAAGTTGAAACGAGGGAAAGAATAAGAAAAGGTAAAACTAGCGCGCATAAAAATGGGGTTTTTTCCCTCTTTTAAAATGAGGGGAAGGAAGTCTCCCCCATCACTTAGATGATTTTGGCTCCTCTCCCTCCATTTTTTTTTTGGTTTTCTGTCTTTTTTTTAAGAACAAAAAAGGGGAATTATTCCCTTATTTCTTTTGTTTTTCTTTCTTTTCTTTTTTTTCTCTATTATTTTTTTCATTTTTCCAATATTTCCCCCCCTTTTTTTTTTTTTTTCTTTTTTTTCTATTTCTTTTTCTCTACTTCCCCCCAAAAAATTTCCCCCCTTTTTTTTTTCTTTTTCTCTAATTTTTCCCTATCCCCATCCTTCCTCCTTTTTTTCTTTTTCCCCCTTTTTTTCTTCATCCTCCCCCTTTTTTTTTTTTTCCTTTTCCTTTTTTCTTCGTCTTCTTCTTCTTTTTTTCTTCTTTTTCTTCTTTTCTTCTATTTCTTTTCTATTTCTTTTTCTTTTTTTCTTTCTTTTTCTTTCTTTTTTCTTCTTTTTCTTTTCTTTTCTTCTTCTTCTTTTTCTTTTTCCCTCCTCCTTTTCCCTCCTCTCTTCCTCCTTCCTTCTTCCTCTTTTCTCTTCCCCCTTTTTTTTCTTCCTCCTCTTAGTTACGAAAAACCCTCAAAAACACCTCATTTTTTTGCTGATCTTAGGTTAAAATTTCGGGGAAAGCTGACCTTTTTGGTCACCTATTTTTTTTTCGCGAAAGCGGATTCGGTAATTATTTGCGTTAAATTCATATTTGCTTTCTAACTGAAAATTGGCCTAGATATTCTGGTTGAGGTAATATAAAAAGGTTTAAATGAATAACATGTTTAAACCTATTATCTTTTTTAAATGGGGGGTTTGATGACAAAAATAAAAATTCAAAAAATGATTTTTTTTTTCACTGGGTATAACATGTGGTTATTTTGTCGCTTGGTTTTTTGAAAACTGTTATTCATACGGGTTAGTCTTTTAAAAACACTAAAAATACTGGAAAACATCAGGAAAGTCACACACGCAAAAAAAAAGAAAAAAAAAACACATTTTTTTCCAATATCAAAGGAAATCGGGGAAAATCTTATTTTTTTAAAAAACTCCTGACTGCTCAAAAAAAATGACGGTGTTTTTGGAAATGATTTACTTCACTAATAAAACCTTTAAGAAAAAGGGTGTACTTTCGCCAAAACGTTCAGAACCGTTACTGACCATCCCGGACCCCCCCCTCTTCCCCCGTCAGAAAATCCCCCTCCCTCCCTCCCATCCTTCGTGCCTCTCCAGGGACGTTAGGGCGACCTCAGGTGCCTTTTTTTCGGCAAATTTTCCCCCTTCTGCCAAAATTTTTTCAAAATTCGATGGTTTAAAATGGGTCAGTGCCTTTTCGGGCCCCATTGCCATTTTTTTGTAGACCACGTTTCCCCAAAAAACTCGGCGAAAAATAGGTGAAGGAAGGGGTGTGTGTGGGGGTGTGGGTGTGTTTTGGGGTGGTGTGTTGGTGTTTTTTTTGGTGGTTTCTTGTGGTGTATGTGTGTGTGTGTGTGTGTGTGTGGGAAAATTTCGGAGAGGGTACAATGAATTTATCATATATCTAATCCTTTCTCTCTC
Source organism: Penaeus monodon (assembly GCF_015228065.2). Lineage (NCBI taxonomy): Eukaryota > Metazoa > Arthropoda > Malacostraca > Decapoda > Penaeidae > Penaeus > Penaeus monodon. The sequence goes on from NW_023653103.1 coordinate 2,609, forward strand.
TCTCCTCTCTCTCTCTTTTCTCTTTCTTCCCCTCTCTCCTCCTCCTCTCTTCTCTCTCTCTCTCTCTCTTTGGTGTAGTTTGTGTGGGGTGTGGTGTGTGTGTGTGTGTGTTTGTGTGTGGTCATATGGTATATAAAACTACATAAGGGTGCTTTTAGAACCCTTTAACAGTATGGTTTTAATAAAAACATTAAGACCCCCTATTTGGGGAAAAGACAAACTATTCCTTAAACAAACAAAAATAAAAAAGTGAAAATCACAAGCAAAGTCATATAAATTCAAAGCATAGGTATTTAAAAACCCTCGGAATAGTCTGCGTCGGGTACGTCTGCTGTAGGAGGCGCTACATATCCCAAAGTTTTGCGCAAGGGGCTGAGCAAGTACTCTTTTTACAACCTGTTCTATGAATACCAATGCGCACGTCGTTTATCTCGTCGCTTTCTCCCCCTTTGCTTTACGTTTTGTCAACTAGATTGCTGAAGCTGACACAGGAACGGGTGATGGTAGGAAAAAAATACGGTGTAGGCGTAGTAAAAAAAAAAAAAGAAATGACATCAAGAACAGTTCTATCTTATATTATGAATAATGATATTATAATCTTTTTCGATATCTATATCCACATTGTATTCTCTCTTCTCTCTCTATAATATTATTACAATGTGTGTGGTTTGTGTATATGTAATATTAAAATATATATTATATATAATATATATATATTATAATATATATATATTATATATTATATGTTGTGTTGGTTTTGTGTGTGTGTGGTGTGCGTGGGGTGTGTGTGTGTGTGTTGTGTGTGTGTGTGTTGTGTGTGTGTGTGTGTTGTGTGTGTGTAATTTTATTATATTAATAAAAATATATTAAAATATATATATAAAAATATAACATTTAAAAAAAGAAAGAAAAAAAAAAAAAGAAAAAAAAAAAAAATTAATATATAATATAATATATTATAATATATATATTAAAATTTTAAAAATTATGTATATTTATAAATATATATATAATATATATATATATATATAATTATAATTTTTAAAATATGTAAATTTTAATATATATAAATATATATATATTATATTATTATATATAATATATATATATATTATGTATATGTATATGTGTGTGGGTGTTTTGGTGTTACAACACACACACACACCACACAAATATATATTAATATATATTATATATTAATTATATATATATATTAATTATATTTTAAATAATATATTATAATATAACAAATCTAAAAATATATATATCTATATATATATATATATTAAAATAAATAATAATATATATCATATTATATATATAATAATTATTAAAAATATTATAATTATAATATGTATTTATTATATATTTTTGTGTACATACACACACACACACACACAAACACAAAAAAAAAAAAAAAAAAAAAAAAAAAGAAAAAAAAAAAAAAAAATATTATATAATAAGAAAAACCATATTTTAGTTTTTAAAAAATATTTTAAAAAAATAAAATTTTAAAATTTAAATTTTTATTTTTTATACACACACACACACCACACACACACCAAATATAATAAATAAAAATAAATTAAAAATATAAATATTATATAATTTTATTATAATTAATTATAATATATGGTTGGGGGGGTGGCACACCCACACAACACCACACACCAACACACACCACCCCAAAAATATTAAAAAAAAAATATAAAAATATAAAATTTTTTTAAATAATTTAATTTTTAAAAATAAAATAATATAATAATTTTTATATATATTATATTATAAATACCCCCAAACACACCACCACAACACACAAAACCCCAACACACCACACAACCCCACACACATACACACACACACACACACACCACACACCACACAACAATTTTAAAAAATTAATATATAAAATAATATATATATAATATTTTTATAAAAAAAGCGCATATTTTTTATATAATATAATATATAATATATATTATTATATTATATAATGTATATTATATTATTTATTATATTAAATATATATATATTTTAAAATTATATCTAACATACATACCAGCCCTGCATACAAAACATATGTAATATATATATATATATTATATATATTATATATATTATATATATATAATATAATTATTAAAATAAATTAATATTATAATAGATAGATAATAGATAGATAGATAGATAGATAGAAATAGATAAAAAGATAGATAATAGTATGTATTTTATTAAACATTATAACATACACATACTATATGTATATATATATTAAAATCATTACAAATATATATATATATATATATATATAAAAATAATATATATATTTATTATATAATGTATATATATTAATGATATATTTATTATATATATTTAAAAATATATAATATATATAAATATATATATTTTTTTTTTTTTTTTTATTT
>NW_023653104.1:0-5033 GCF_015228065.2 Penaeus monodon
TTTCTGGGGATCCTCCATGCGTGCGACAAAAATTTGGGGTCGATCCCCTTTGGCCACTGTACCCGTACGCTGTACCAAGCCCAGCGATGCGAGTTGAGCGCTGGTCCCAGGAGCCAGAGATCCTCATTTTCGGGGACCTAGCAAAGTCCCGGAAAAGGGAGGCTTTCTCGCTGCTGGGATCACTCCCGAGCCAGGGGGGGCCGACAACATCCGTACCCAGCTATCCTCTACCAAATTAGTCTATTGGGGAATAAGAGTCAAATTGCCTTTGTACTTGTTTTGCCCTTCCCCCTACATCTCTAACCCCTAAACATATTCTTAAAAATTTAAACTTTTTTCAATATCTTTTTTCAAAGTTGTTTCCCTAGGTCTCTACTTAAAATAAAATTTTAAAACCCTACCCCTTTAAATTGTATTCGGTGTGTGTATGTATGTGTGTATGTATGTATGTGTTGTTTTTTGGTGTGTTGTGGTGTGTGTTGTGTGTGTGTGTTGTGTGTTGTGGTGGTGTGTGTGTGTGTGTGTGTGGTTTTTGGTGGGGATAAATTTTCTGTAAAAAAATACAACAAAAACTTGACAGGTCTGACAAGGTATTCAAATCAAAAGGCAATCAGTAATTCATCCCTTTTCCTAAAAACTGTTTTTTAAAAAACTGACCAAAGTATTTTAAAATTCACATAATTTATTTAAAAACCCCTTTCCCCCCCAAATTTTCCCTCCAGCATTTCACTTGCTTGCATATCTCCAAAAAGACTTTTCCAATATAGAAAGCATCTTATAGTTCCTTTAGACACCTGATAAAATTGCATTTAAAAATAACCCATGAAAAAATAAAAAAAATAGAAAAAAAGGTCCTAAAAAAAATAAAAAAATAAAAAAAACCAGTCTAGGGGTTACCAAGTACGAGTGAATAAAAATTTCAAAAAGGCATGAAACCCAAAGTTATTCAGTAGAAACTTTCTTATACCCAATTCAATTTTTTTTTTTTATTTTAGTAGTTTTGGAATTGGAAGAACTGCATGAAAAAATTTATTTGGTGTGCTTCAAAAAGATAAAGGAAAAAAAAGTTATTCAAAAATTTTTTTTCCCCTAATCCCCTTGCTCCAGAAAATTTCTTAAACTATTTTTAATTTATGAAAAGGTGTAATTGGTCTTTGTATTTATTTATCGCTATCCAAGAAATGGGCCCTTTGACCTCCCAGCAAGATTCCTATGAACGTTTCCCTTTTCCCTTCCAGCAGTGTCCCCACCCTAGACCATGGAAGCGCAAGCTTGATTTCCCCTTCAGCCGAGCCCTTTCGACACGCTTAGTGGCCTAATGTTCCCGGGAGATGGATTCTGCCTTGTCCTTGGGCGTACGCCAAAGGGCTCCTGACTGCTTTGATGTTACGCGCTTGAAGGACTCCCCCAGAGCAAATGGGTCCGCAGGTTTCTTTTCTGAGAATCGGGCAGAGACTGCCGTGGCAACCCAGGGGACACTCCTCCCCCTTTGTCTGCCAGTGAAAAAATTAGGGTGGCCACTGGAGGGACGGGGAGTTTTGAAGTGGCCCGCAGGGTACCACAACCGCCCATGGCGGTGCCCCCAGAACTCACACTCCTAAAACCCCGCAGTTCTGGAGGGTCCCCCATCCGTGCGACAAGAAAATTTGGTCGACCTTTCCCCCTGTACCCCTATCGCTGTACCAAGTCCAGCGATGCGAGTTGGCGCTGGTACCAGGGGGCCAGAATCCTCATTTTCTGGACCTAGCAAAGTCCGGAGAAGGGGGCTATTCTCGCTGCTGGGTCAGCTCCCCCGAGCCAGGGGGGCCGCAGCCTCGTAGCCGCTATCCTTACCAAATTAGTCTATTCGGAAATACAGAGTCAATTGCCTTTGTATTTTGATTGCCTTTCCCTCCTACATACTCTAACTCCCTCAACTATTCTATAATAATGAAACTTTTTTCAATATTTTTTTTTCAAATTTTGTTCCTAGTCTCTACTTTAAAATCAATTTAAAGCCATCCCCCATTAAATTGTATTCGTGTGTGTGTTGATGTTGTTGTTTTTGTTGTGTTTTGTGGTGTGGTGTGGTGTTTGGTGTGGTGTGTGTGTGTTTTTGTGTGTGGGTGTGTGTTTGTTTGGTGTGGTTGGGTGTTTTGGTGTGTGTGTGGAAATAATTTCTGTAATAAATACAACAAACTTACATCACAAGGTATTCAAACTAAAGGCAACATAATTCCACCTTCCCCAAAAAACCCACGCTGACCAAAAATCTTAACACATAAAGAAAACCCCTTTCCCCCCCCCATATTCCTCCAGCATTTCACTTGCTTGATACTCTCCTTAAAAAGACTTTCCTAAAATAGAAAGCATCTTTTTTTCCCTTTTGAACCCGATAAAATTGCCATATTAAAAAATAACCATGATAAAAAAAAGAAATATAACAAAAGGACCCCAAAAAAATAAATAAAAAAGCAAAACCCTCTAAAGGTTTCCCAAGCTACGAGTGAATGAAAATGTACACAAAGGCATGGAACCCAATTATTCATGTAGAAGACATTTCTTATACCCCAAATTTAATTTTTTTTTTTTTAGTTTAGTAGCTTTGAAATTTGGGAAAAACTGCATGAAAATATTTATTAGGTGTGCCTTCAAAAAGATAAAAAACAAAAAGTTTTCAAAATTCTTTTTCCCTAAAACTACCTTGCATCAGAATAATTCTTAAACTTTTTCAAATTTATGAAAAGGTGTAAATTGGCTTATTATTTCATTATCAGCTATACATTCGACTAATTCAAAAGAAAAGAGAAAAAAAAAATAAATTTACCCCTGTGGGAAGATGAAGATGCTTTAAAAAAAGAGTTTTACTTAGCCCGATAGAAAATATTAAAACCAGACACAATACTTTGGGAGTTTACAATTCTGCATTTTAGCCTGTAAGCAGCAACTCTTCAAAAAAAGAGACTACTTTGAATTGTAATGTTTCAGGTGCCTTTTTTAGGAAAAAACAGTGAAACATAATGATTAGATTCTTTTAGACATTTTCCAGCAGTTTTCAACTTCCTTGTCCAACCTGTTTTAAAGAAAAGGCAATTAAAAAATATGTAAACTTGAACTTTTGATTTTAGTATTCAAACACAAGATAATAAAACACAAAAATTTCGCTTGCTTTCTATAAAAAGATTGTTAAATTGCCAAAAGTTGGGGTAAAATATTTTTACTGATAAAAATTTTAATAAAGGCATATATTTGTACATTTACAGCTTTCCCCCCCCCTTAAAAAAATCTATAAATAAAAGGGATTGAACAAAAAAAAAACAAACCCCACAGAAAAAAGGGAAAGAAAAAGTGAAATTCAAATTTTATAAAAAAAGTAATCTGGTACAGGCTGGTCCCATTTGGGGAACTTCCTCTGTTGGCATAAACAAGTAGAAGTAATATTACCTATTCGCCTAAATTTCCTTTTCTTTGTTTTATATTATTTTTCACAATACTGATTTAGAACATGGATAAAAAAATAAATAATGAAAAATGGGGGAAGGGAAGGGATGAATGAGGGGGAGAGGGAAGAAGGGAGAGGGAAGAAGGGAGAGGGGGGGGGAGAGGGGAGAGGGGAGAGGGGAGAAGGGAGAGGGAAAAAGGGGAGAGGGAGGGGGAAGAAGGAGAGGGGGGGGGGGAGAGGGGAAAGGGGGAAGAAGGGAGAGGAAGAAGGGGGGAGAGGAAGGGGAAAGGGGGAAGATGGGAGGGGGAGGGGGAAGGGGGAGAGGGAAGAAGGGAGAGGAAGAAGGGGGGGAGAAGGGAGGGGAGGGGGGAAAAGGAGGGAGGGGGAAAAAGGGAGAGGGAAAAAAGGGGAGGGAAAGGGGAGAGGGAAGAAGGGGTAAGGGGGGAGGGAGGAAGGGAGAAGGGGGGGAAAAGGAGAGAGGAAAGGGGAAAGGGGAAGAGGGGGGAAAAGGGAAAAGGGGGGAGGAGGGGGGGAGGAGGGGGGAGGAAGGAAGGGGGGGGAGGAGTGGAGCGAAGGAGGAGGGGGAAAGGAAAGGAAGGAGGGAGGGAGGGAAGGGAGAGGAGGGGGGGAAGGGGAGGGGGGAAAATGTGGGGAGGGAGGGAGGAGAGGGAGAGGGAGAAGAAGGAGAGAGGAGAAGAGAGAGAAGAGAGAAGAAGGAGAGAGAAGAGAGAAGGAGAGAGAGAAGAGAGAGAGAGGAGGGAAAGAGAAAGAGGGGGGGAAGAGAAGGAGGGGAAAGGAGAGGGGGGAGGGAGAAGGGGGAAGGAAAGGGAGGGAGGAGGTAAAAAGAGGGGAGAGGAAGAGGGTAAAGGCAGAAGAAAATGTGAGAGGAGAAAAGATGAAAAAAAATTTATAGTAAATTATTGTAAAATTTAAAAATCAAGGAGAATGAGTTTGTATGAAAGATATCAAAAAGTAGGAACAACGGATTGGAACTGATACTAATCAATGACTTACATATAATTTAAAACTTTTTAAAAAACCCCCACGTTTACCCCGTTATTAAAATTTCATTTTTTTCCCAAAATTTAAAAGGAAAAAATCTGAAAACTGCAAAAGCCAGCAAGTGGGGTTTAATAAAATTTTACTAGCCCAAAGCAACAAAAGTAAGAGTGAAAGTTTCAACCACAATCAATAAAGAAAAGGAATTCGAGTAACACCATTAAAATTTTTTCATTTTTATCTAAAAAAAAAATGCTTTAAAAATGAAAACAAAAGTAAAACAAAAATTTTAAACACGGGGAAAAAAAAGCTATTAAAAAGGAAAGACAGCAAAATTGAAGATAAACAGGGAAGGGGGCTTGCAAGAAAAGACTTTTAAAAACTATGGGAAAAAACCCGCAAAGATTATAACAAAAACTTTGTTTATTTTCCCAATATCAAAATCCCTTATTGAAAAAGCATAAAAAGGGTTTAATAAAAACTTTCCCACTGATATTATAAAACCTGAGGGGGGAGTAATTAAAGCTGCCCATCAAAATAGCACTTCACCCAAATGGGGGAAAAGTATTTTGGGCACTCCCTGCAACTGTTGCAACACCTGTATTCCCAGCTG
>NW_023653105.1:0-5033 GCF_015228065.2 Penaeus monodon
TAAAATTGGGGAATCTAAACATAAACCAATACATCAACCTAGTTGTGATAGCCCCTCAAAAACCATTAAAATGCTTTTTAAAAAACTCAGGATTAAAACTAAACTGTCAATCAAAGAATCCTTCAAAACTATCCTAGGATACTGTAAATGGTAGGACATCCTAGCAAACTAAGGAACTAATACCTTGCTACATTCTACAGCACATCTTCCACATTTGGAAATGTTGACAACCCACCTCACAGAGTTTCCTACATGATTGCTTAGTGTTAGAAAAATTTCCTCTAGATAGTGCAAGACTGAGTGCCATAAGTAAAGTCAATACAAAACATATGAGGTGAGAGTCTCAACAACCATGGAGGTTGAACTTTGCTGCAGACTGCGAGTAAAATATTTATACCACTCTACACCCAGAGGACCTTATCTATAAAAAACACAATCCAGTGTTTCAGTTGAACTACATTTGCAAGATGGACAATAGGCATTTATCATATAGCGCAGAGCACGTGGAAAATTGAAAATGGTCACAGGTCACCTTTAGGAGTGAGAGACCAAGAGACTGTCTACGTTTGCCAAAGCAGCACTCGGATAACATTGTTTTTAAGACCCAGTATTGCTAAAAAAGTTTGTAAAGAATTTAGTCTGACTCTGTATCCCTTTATCAATTCTGCATGGGTATCATATTGCAACTGTTGCTTCTTGATGTGGTCTAAAGCACTCTGTGGCAACGACTCCAGACCCTTAACATCTAGCAAGTCACTGGAAAAAGTGAAATTCTTAAGTCGTAAAAAGTTAATGGTTCCTAACTACCACAATTCAGGAAATCTAGTATGGAGAGGGGGAGGAATCTTAATGGTCTTGAAGCATGACAATGAAACATGTTAATTGTATGCCTACTGAATACTAACGAGAAATGTTGAGAAACATTTAGCATTTAGGTACTTGTGTTATCTATAATCATGAAACACACATTACATATCTTACAAAGTCTTTACATACCCTAACTGACCCCAAAATATTACATTCATAATTATATTTACATTCTCAAGAAAATAGATACGTACACATATAATCTTGTTTTTGTGTACTACATCCGTGTACTACAGCAATGTACTACATCAGTGTACTACAACAGTGTACTGCAATCAACTCTTATAGTGTTTTGTGAGGGTTATGACTAACGTTGGGCAACAGTTTCACGTTACTCGTTATACTGCGGCCAGACGATCACCTGACTGATGGTACGTGACTCTGTGCAGCAAATCAAAAATATTCTTTACTATGTGGACAGAGACTGATGCATGGCCATGGATCAATTTATGACACTTTTCTTTTCTTTTCTTTTTTGTATTCCAGGATAAGTAGATACAAAGGTCAAAAAAGATACTGTGCAGAGCCATTACCCAGCAATCAATATTGGCCATCCGTCACATCTTCTAAATACTAGAGCTTAGGCACTCTAAATACAAACATCACATGTGTAGGGCTGTTATGTAGGTGCCGATAACTGAGCACCGGAACTACCAATAACCTAAACTGGAACCAAATTGATGATTGTGTACAAATCCCAACAGTCACATCTTCCCTCCTGACAGGCCATCTCCTGATAATGGTGAGTGGTCCACATGGTGCATGAGGGGTCTCTAGACACCTGGAAGCTGACTGCGCAACAGCCAATGGCTTCGTATGACTACTTTTACATACGGGAAAACCACATCTGTGTCTGGATAAACTTTGGTTGAATTCCAAGAAAATTTACATCTGAAAAAGGACAAGACTATTCGTCATGCTTTTCAATCACTTCAATCAAACTTCAATATGATTCAGCTACTTTATCAACAATTTCTAATCTTCTGACAACATTAAAAATGCTTGTCAATCATCTAGCACATTAAAGATGCTTGTCAATACACTTTTTTTTTAATAAAAATAAATTAATAACTAAAAATGAATACAATTTTAAAAATTCAAATCCATACCATGTACTACACAGAGCTTGAGACGGATATCAATTACTTTCAAACTCTGCTGTTCAGCTTGACGAACAGTTGGTCCATTGAAACATGTCAAAGACCCTATACACACACCAAAGCTTGGCACCTTCAAGAAGACCTTGGGAATTGTTGCCCCACACACAAAGGTCTGGGTCGAGGTCTGTGGTGAACTGTATCTAATCACAATGTTGAGATCAGAAACGAACAGAACCACGACCTATACATGTTAGGGCCTAATGAAAACACAGGCACGGCCCCCCTCCCACTGTAAAATTCACAGTCATCACCTGCTACACAACACTGTCCCTTATATATTAGTTCTTTATGACAAATTCACCCAATTCAGATACTAAATATAAGCTTTCACATACACATCAAAGCTTCATCTTAGAAGTAATGTTAACCTTAAAAATTAAATATTATATGATGCTTAAGATCAAAGGTAATCAACTAAACATTAAAAATTCTCCAAAGAAACATTAAAAATAAATTCCCAATAACAGTTAGCAGTGAATAGTGAACCTCAAAAGAGGTGGAGTGTGGGAGGGGGGTTGGGGAATGGCAGTAAGCCTGAACGTGCTATTTGCTTCTCCCGGGTGTATAGACCTTGGTCAAGAACAAGCACAAAAACCATGCAGAGGATTCTCCGAGATATAAAGAGAAGGTATCACACTCCAGACATAAATAACACCTTTACATAGGAAGAAGTTCAAGAAAGCGTATATGTTAATAGAGATCAAACAAACCTGTGGACAAACACCAAACGTGGTGCAGCCGGTGGGCATCACACCACATCCAGCAATTCTACTTGGCTCTCAACTTCCCACACTTATGGAAAGGAAGGGGAGTGCTGTTGAAATGCCAACTATGGCGCATTTTCCCTCGGCCTCATCGCTATAAACACAATACTACTCATGCTACACATTAAGTCTACGTACAGACCATTGTCAAAACCCTTTCCCCTTAAAAATTATCAACATATTCAATTTATGCTTGGTAAAACACAAAATAATATACACAACGTCAAGCATGGCTCACTGAAAAACCTTGGCTTTCTGTGAACCAGTTCCCAGTCACTTAGTAGCCAATAGGATTATTAGCCGAGCTCCACAGATTATGGCTCATCACTTTAGCTTCAACAAAAAACTCACACTTGATAACGATATCAAGTCCAACACAAAACGAACTATACTTCTTTGGGTGACTGAAAGTTTAGAAATGTAGCTGATAAATTATTTCCTTTATGCAATACAGGATGTGCTCCAAAGAAGCTAACACAAACACTCCATATCCATTCTTCATTACCAGTGTAGTGTTCACCCACTGGCTGTTGCTCATGTTTCACAAAAAATGATAAAAATAAAAACTAGCTACAGTCTTCTCATTTGTCAACAATATGCCGACAGTAATTTCCGCCTTAGACGGCCAACGCCAGTTATAATGCTTGTCAAGGTTATGGTCTCATGAGACAGGCGCACACTTGTACATGCACTAGTTCTACACACAGATAAGGGGCCTATACTGCTGCTGATGCTATTGTATCAAGAGAAATGCTCAAACAAATTCTATTGGCCCCCAAATCAGTAATCACAGGGAGTAATTATATGGTAGAGCTCAGTACCCATGATATATCTGACACTAAGTCTTGCACACTTCTGAAGCTTACTTAAAATTTGTAGACACTATTTTTTGGCTGTGAACCCCATACACTTGGCACCAAAATAATGGTCTTGTTTCAACAAAGGTATTCCAGAGTTTCTTTTTTGCTTTCATCTAAACTAGTCTAAGTCTAGCCACCCTGGTATATCCTTTGCTGAGATTGTTGTTGATCTTCATAGTGCAGCAGCTTCCTCTTGAGGGTGAAAGGAGGAATGGGGCAAATTCTCCCCATAGATCCATCCCTACCTCATCACTACACTGCAATACTACACTCAATTACTCTCCAGGAACCCAATATACCCACTCCCACCTGCCCATTTCTCATGTGCTGGGCAACAAATTCTCTTTTCTTTTCTTTTACTTATTTCTTTTTTCATGTATGTCATTTTCTTGGCTCATTTTGGATCTTCTGGGCCTATTTTATTCTCACAAATTGTAGTGGGTTTGTTCCAATTGATACTGTTGCTACTCAGAAAACCAGATGCTCTGATACTGGCTCTTGGCTGGAGAGAGAGCAATGTAGGCAGTGTAAGGTGCAGCTACTTGGGGGTGTGTAGGAACACTGCGTTGGCTGCATGTGGGCAGGTAAAGGGTGTGCAGGTGGGCAGCCAGCACTGTGCGCCCACTGCTGTGGTGGGCTGGTGGAGGCAATGCTCCTCTGTAAAAGATCAAGTATAAATCAATATTTCATAATTCCAAGTCTTTGCATGCTGGTCATAATACATTCTTGACATAACAGGCTGTGCTGCATTTAACAATCTTACATATACACACAATAAAGATATGTATGTATGTACATATATAATCATACATGTAATTTTCATAAAACAGAAGACTGAACACTAACCCTGGTGTAAATGGGTTGACTGGTATGTGCAGCTGGAAGGGAGGAGGGTAAGTATGTGGGTTGAGTGGTGTGTCACATACACCTGTGCCGCAGCAGCAGCTGCAGCAGCAGCCTGAGGTGGGGCAGCACGTCTATATTCCCGATAGACATCTGCCTGTGCTGGCACAATGCCTGCCAGAGACCCAAGCTGAGAGACTGGTGTAAATCCATGTGCCTGTGATGATGGTGAATGGTGACTTGCAGACACGTGAGTTCGTCCTATCGTGGGAGCGTAATTCAAACTACTACTACTGCCTGTGCTGCCCTGGCCAGCAACACTACACTGCTGTTGCTTCCACCACCACCACTACTGCTGCTTCCCCATCCCTTCACACTCCCAACCACCACGCGCTGGTCACGGTTTACTATGGGCTACTGGCGGCTGGGAGTAGTCCTTGTGGCCTGGAGAGAAAAAAAAGGGGGGAGGGAGGGGGAAGTTATTATAAAAGATTTGTGTGTTCCTGTATGTGTGCCAATGTTGAGTGTGTTGTGCCCAA
>NW_023653106.1:0-5033 GCF_015228065.2 Penaeus monodon
GTAAAGTTCGTCCCGAGCTACCTCCTCTGAGTTTTTGCAACTTGATGCCTGAAGAGGTGCAGACCTTAGCTCCCTACTGTGGTTGGCTCACTGACGAAGGATGACTAAATGTTTCCAAACAATGATGCCTATCTTGTAGGTGGAATGATATCCCCTCTGGTGTCTCCCCAGGGGTTTCACCTACCCACGTGTTTGCCGCGTGGCACCTTTGTGCGCTGTGGAGACAGGAGTCCAGGAGGTTAAGCGATGTAATGCATGAGTATGCTCTGCGGCTAGCAAGATGCCTCTTTGGTCCCTTATTCCAGCAAGTTGGTGGTCCTGGCCCGGTCAGGTCATTCGGCTGGTCTCCTTCGGGAGGCTAGGGTCAAGCACTCATGGCGCCGTTGGTAGGTCCCGTGAGTGCCGTTATAATGGCTATTAGCTGCATATACCCTCTCGCCACCCCTGTAGCTGTTAGACATGAGCTCTAACATACAGCTTCTCCTTGTTTGACTCTATGGTGGATGGGGGTGTGAAGAAATGAAATAACTGCTAAATTTCAAGGCAAACAACCTACAAAAGCCCCGACAAACCGAGAAAAAAAGTTGATGAACCATGTAAGTCAAAGATCATAGCAGTAAACTATGAGGCGTCTAGTGGCGAGAGAAAATCCAAAGCATAGGTTGATTCTGTCAGACCTGCTCATAAAATGTACAAGACAGAGAACCCATCACCCAAAAAATGTTTGTCCATGAGCTTGTCCAGCAGATGGACTCTCATGCTGGCCTCTCTAGACCTATACCTAAATCAGGGAGACCTCTGACTTCCCCTCAGACGTCCCCCCTGACCAAGATAGGAGCACAAACTGAACCAACCAAACCAACAGCTGCTTCTAGGACCAAAGCCCAGAATCAAAGCCGAAAGGGCGGTCCAAAACGACCTAGGCCGGAGACAGACTCAGAGGGAGAGTCTGGACCCCTTAGGGTGTTTTCCACAGTTTAAGGTTTCCTCTAGACCTGAAAGCTTCGATAAAGCCTACCAGCTGGTAAAATCATTGAGATGCAGAGAGAAAATCTGGTTGTCAAACCAGGTTACCAGAGACTAGGGCATGGTCATTGTCCCTAAAGACCGAGCTACCCTGAATTTCCTGCAGGAAGGGAAGGAGCTTAAAGATGAGAGGAAAATGTCTCACACCAATGAGTCCCGGCGACAGGAGAATCAAGGTGGCGCTACTTGGGGTTCTCATTTTCTATAATGTGGATATGATCACATCACACCCACAGGTCGTGGGGCTTACTGAATGGGAAGACCCCAACCAGGCAAGTCCTGGTGACCCTGAAAGGGGTCCCAATCACTACCCTTGATCTGGGTAAAATGGGGTTCCTACAACCTCAGAAATTATGTGCCTGAGCCACTCCTGTGCTTTATGTGCCACCAGGCTAGCAGCAAGGCCAAGCCCAAATGCGGGGTCTTTAGCAAGGCACACAACACCGAGGTGTGCCTTAGGAAGGACAAAGGGACACAACAGTCAAATGTCCAAACTGTGCCAAGAGACATTTTGTCTGGAACTCTTTCAGGAAGGAGGCAGCCCTCAAGCGACAAAAAGGTTGCTAAAAAGCGACCAGACTTTGTTCCACCTCTCTCAGGCACCCCATGCCTGGGATAGAACAAAGGAAAAGGCTCCTTGACCTCCTAAGAGGAAGGAAGCATCTCCCCAACTGACACCAGAAAACCTCTTCAGGACGAAACTCCCTCCCTACTCCAACCGTAGCCTAGTCTTCACAGGCATAGCCAAAAAAGGCTACATCTATGCAGTTAGTGCTAGAACAAGCTGACCTTCCCCATGCGAAGCCAGCAAAGGAAAAAGACACAGACAGAGCCTGAAAGAGAAAACCCAAGCCAACAAAAGTCAGAGCTACCAGGGGCTCTCCATAGATGAAGATCCCTCAATCAGTGAGAACTTCACAATGTCAGACCCCACCATTGATGGGGACATTGACTTTGACTCCCAGTATAAAGACGTCTCAGATGTAACAGCAACCACGCCAGCCATCGGTTGAGGTTATCAACCAATATTTCTTGGCGAAGGCAGGTAATGGTGAAGGTAGGGATCGGCTTCAAGGAGGGTGACAGACTCATGGCTAAACTGGACTAATATCTCTGAGGGTCAACAGTGTGGTTTTTTGGTAAACACACAGTTACAAAGTTTGTTACAAAGTTTGGAAAGAAAAGGGGAAGGAAGAATGGGGATAGTAGAAGGATAAGGGGTGGAGGGAAATGATTTTTAGAAGAGAAAGAGTGTGGTGGATTCTTTGAAAGGAGGAAAAGGTGGGGTAGCCCAGCGCCATCTTGAATCATTTGTTGCAGGTGTCCTTGGGCACACGGGGTTTCCCTCCGCCACATGAGGCTGCATGGGAGGGCAGCCGGCCAACTCTCGGTATGTAAGGTACCAGTGGGATGGTGGGGAAAGGATACAGGATGTTGGGTCCACGCTATGGCAAAGGACAATGAGATAGTGAGGGTGAAGTTATGGCAGTCATGTAGCATCAGGTTACAAGGTGAAAGTATTAAAAGTGGGGATATGAGGCTGTGGGAAAGAAGAGATTAAACTTAAGAAATTTAAAGGTAAACAACAAACTACGAGAAAAAGAAAACACAAACAAAGCAAAAACTGAACAAACAAAGGGATAGGGGAAGTGGGAAGGTGAAAATGAAGTAGGAGGTGGCTTCAAAGGATGTGGGCCCAAACTTAGATATCTGCATCCACTTCTTCGCCCCATGCCAAAGAAAAGAGATCATCGCCTAATCCAGTTTCCGGCCGGAACGAGAGATGGTGTTAAGTCTATGCAACCAGCTGGTATGCCAAGCACAGAGTAACCTACGCCACTTGATGTTCAGAGGAAGCAGAGAAGCTTCCTCCTGGAGTTAGATGTTGTAATAAATCGATCCCAATTGATCATATAGACCCATCTGAGTGCTTTATTCTGAACAAGCTGGTGTATGTGTTTGTTAGTATATGCTGTTTGTGTGAGTGCAAGTGGTGTGTATGTGAGGAAAGGTTTAATCAGTGATTTGTATAGATGCAGGCTTCATGCGTGGGCTGCACTTTTAAATCAATAAAGCGAATGTAAGGTATTTCTTGCCAAGGCGGCCTTTGAATTGATATGCAAGTGGAATCGAAAGAGGTATTAAAGGTTAAACCAAGGATGGCACAAGAGGATCTGACATGGAGAGGTGCTTGTAGTCTATCGAATGTTGTCATAAGGAGGATTTTTTTTTTGTGGTCTTACGAAGAGAACTTTTGTTTCTTGTGGCATTAGTTTTGATACACCACCCCCCTAACGGAAGCCGCCTTGCTGCGGTGGGGGGGCTTGAGGTCCCAATGATCTGGTGAGCCAGACCAGAGGGCTACACATACGGGAGGGGTCACCAGTGAGGGATGAGACAAAATGGCTTCCTGGTGCACCAAGGCCTTTGAGAGGGGATGGTGCATCCACCCCCGGTTTTATTCCATCTTGGACCAGGAAGAACTCCGTGCGTGGCATCCCGTATTACCAGGAGACAGGAGTCCTGGAGGTTAAGCGATGCTGCACACTGCGCCCTGCAGCTAGTAACACACCTCTTTGGTCCTTTATTCTGGTTAGACGGGTGGCTTCGATAAGGCGTGGTCAAGTGAATCAGCTGGTCAAATATGGCTAGGGTCAAGCAGGCACTATTCAGTCGGTAGCGCATAGGTCCCGCGACTGCCATCAGTACTGTAATAGTGGCTGCATATATTTACTCATTACCCCTGTGGCTGTTGGGAGATTTTGAACCAACTATAGCTTCCCCTTGTTGGACTCTATGGTGGGTGGAGGGGTGAGGAAATGAAGAATTCTAATTTGTATGACTACTACAAATTTACAAAGATCTCTCCCTGACGACCTACGCAATCTCCCAACATTCCTCTGGAACACCCCATTTTGTCACTTTGGAACCTTTCCAGCTTCCAAAGGGCAAGAATGGGAATTGTAATGGTTCCCGGCTCCAAACCAGGTAAGAAGGGAAAAGTCCTCCTCAATCCACTAGGGAAAATCTTACCTGGTAAATATGAGTAGTAAAGATCACTGATGGTGTATCAATCATGGATCTTGATATTTTTGAAGTACATCGGAAAATAGTTGAGGTATGTCAACGTGATCCTCGCATCACCCCACAGCGAGATGGTAGCCTAATAATTTAGGTTTCGTCACCAGACGAGAGTGACAGTCTGCGTGTGATATGCAACATCCCTGGGGCTCAAGTTTCATGTTCTCCTCACAAGGTCCCAATCAGTATAAGGGAATCGTCTTTTCCTAATGTGGTATTCTGAGGAGAAACTGTTAGAGGAACTAGAGAATTTTAATGTAGTGGCAGTAAAACGTTTAAGAAGAAAGTTGATGGTTTGGAACAGTCAGTACCAGCTCTCCTAACTTTTAAACACATAAGTCCTTCCAGAATCAGTTAAGTTGGTATGGTACCACCTCAAGGTAAAGCCATATGTGACCAACCCTAAGCGGTGCTTCCACTGCCAAGGTTATGGGCATGGAGCCAACTCTTGCCGTTTTGAGGAAAATGGACAACCAAGAGTATGTGCAAAGTGTGGTATAACAGGTCATCAAGGAGATGACAACTGTCCAGGTCCAATATGCTGTTACCACTGCAAAGAAGCTCATGAACCTTCTTCAAAGCAATGTAAAAGGTCAAATTTGAAAAAGAAGTATTGGTAATAAGGAACAAGGAGAAAGTTAGTTTTTCCCGAGGCAAAGCAACGTGCCCGTGAGCTGTTTGCACAGCCAGGTAAATCCTTTGCTTCGGTTCTAGTCCATCCTCTCCAACAACCCTTGCCTTCTGGTGCTTCTTACACCACACACTCTGCCACTTCCTTTAAACCATTGTTCCCAGTTGCTGAAACTGTCTCTGTGAATCCGCCGAAACGGTGGGTGGGGTCATTTAGGACCCTCCCGAGTCTTTACCCTCCCCCCAGTGACATCCCCTGCACCAACCTCGGAGTTGGAAGCTGAGGGGTAGCCTTG
>NW_023653109.1:0-5031 GCF_015228065.2 Penaeus monodon
TAAAAATAAAAATAAAAATAATTAATAATAAAAATAATAAATAAAAAAATAAAATGTTCAATAAATATAAATTATTCTTTATTATTATTATAATAGTTAATATAATAATAAAATAATAATAATAATAATATATATAATATATAATATATATACTAATCTAATAAATAATAATAACTAGTAATAATAATAATAATAATGATAATATTGTTAATATTAATAATCATCAAATGTTATCAAAATTCTCTTTATTCTCACTTTTATCATTATTGTCATGATTAATACGATTTTGGTAATTATTATCATTATTACCATAATAATTGCCAAAATTATCAGAGAAATCTAAAAAAATGTTATTTTGAGTATACTCCCAAAGGCTATATTTCGCTAGATTTTGCCGCATTTTTCGACTTTCGGGTATTATTTTCTTTTACCTTTTTTTTATTATAAATGGAGACAATTCCTGTTATTATAATCATTATTATCATGATTATCATCAATATTATCATTATCATCATCATTATCATCATTATCATCACCATTATCATCATTATTGCAATTATTATCATCATTATTGATATTATTATCATTATTATTGCAATTATTGCAGTTATAATATATAATTTTGCAACTATACTAATAACAACAACAATAATAATAGAAATAACAATAATAATAACAGTAAATAACGATATTATGATAATTATTTATATCATTATTTATAATTAATATCGTTATTACAGTAATTATTACTGTTTATAATAATTTTTTGCAATTATACTAATAAAAAAAGTAATAATAATAATAATAATAATAATAATAATAATAATAATAATAATAATAATAATAATAATAATAATAATAATAATAATAAAATAATAATAATAATAATAATAATAGTATAATAATAATAATAATGATAATATTGATAATATTAATAATCATCAAATGTTATCAAAATTCTCTTTATTCTCACTTTTATCCTCATTATTGTCATGATTAATACGATTTTGGTAATTATTATCATTATTACCCTAATAATTGCCAAAAGTCATCAGAGAAATCGAAAAACGTCATTTTGGAGTATAACTCTCCAAAAGGCTATATTTCGCTAGATTTTGCCGCTTTTTCGACTTTTGGGGAATTATTTTGTTTTACCTTTTTTATTATAAAAGGAGACAATGTCTGTTATTACATCATCATTATTATCATGATTATCATCAATTTTATCATTATCATAATCATTATCCTCATTACTCATCATTATCATCATCATTATCATCATTATTTCAATTATGTATCATCAATTATTAGATTTTTATTATCATTATTATTGGCAATTATTTGCAGCTTATAATATATATTTTGCAACTCAAACTATAACAACTCAACATAATAATAGAAATACAATAATAATTAACAATAATGAACGATATTATAATAATTATTTACTATCATTATTTTAATCAATATTTGAAATTACAGTATTATTGACTGATATAATAAATTATTTTTGCAATTATACTACTAGTAAAAATGATAATAATGATAATAATTACAATTCTAATATAGGTTTTGGCAAATAATAACTAATAAAAAAGTAATAATGAATGAAATAATAATAATAATATAATAACAATAATAATAATAATAAATTTTATCATTATTATTATAATGTAATAATAAACTCAATATAATAAATAATAATAATGATAATGATAATAATAATAATAATAATAATAATAATAATAATAATCTAATATATAATAAATAATAATAATAGTAATAATAATAATAATAATGATCAATATGATAATATTACTAATCATTCAAATGTTATCAAAATTCTCCTTTCTTCTCACTTTTATCCTCATTATTCGCGTGATTAATACGATTTTGGTATAATTATTAGCTTTATTACCCTAAATAATATGCCAAAATCATCAGAGAAATCGAAAAAGCTTCATTTTGGAGTATACTCCTCTAAGGCTGATATTTCGCTAGATTTTGACCGCTTTTTCGCTTTTTGGGAATTATTCTTTTTTACCTTTTTTTTATTATATAAATGGATACAATTCCTGTTATTAATCAGTCATTATTATCATGATTCTCATCAATATTATCATATCACCATTATCATCATTATCATCATTAGCATCATCATGTATCATCATTATTGCAATTATTATCACATTATTTGATATTCTTATCATTATTATTGCAATTATTGCGTTATATATAGCTAATTTTGCAACTATACTAATAACACAACAATAATAATAGGAAATAACAATAATTAATAACAATCATTAACGATATTATAATAATCATTTAATTCATTATTTTAATTAATATCGTAATTACATAATTATTACTGTTTTAATACTAATATATTTTTGCAATTATGACTACTAGTAAAAATGATAGTAATGATAATAATAACAATAATAACATTAATACGATATTAATAACGACTATTGCCATTATTATTTATACTTATTATTATTAGTATTATTGTTATTATTACAGTTATAAAATATGTTTTAGGCAATAATACTAATAAAAAAAGAAATAATAAAAATAATAATAATAATAATAATAATAATAATATTATAATAATAATAATAATCATAATAATAATAATAAATAATAATTAATACTAATAATAATAATAATAATAATAATAATAAGTATAATAATAATAAATAATAATGATAATAACCATAACTAAGAATAATATTAATAATAATGAATAATAATAATGATAAGGATAATAATAATAATAATAATAATAATATAATAATATAGGATAACTAATAAATAGTAATATAATATAATAATAAGTGATAATATTGATATATTAAATCCAATCAATAATGTTATCAAAATTCTCTTTAGTATCTCACTTTTAATCCTCGATTATTGTCATGGGAATTAATACGACTTTTGGTAATACTAGTATTCATTATTACCCTAAGAATTGCCAAATCATCAGAATCTCTAAAAACCATCATTTTGGAGTATACTCTCCTAAGGCTATATTTTCGCTAGATTTTGCCGGTATTTTTCGACTTTTGGGATTTTTGTATTTTCTTTTAACCTTTTTTTATTATTTATAATTGGAAGACCATTCCGCTGTTATTATCATCATTTTATCAGGGGGGGTGATTATCCTCAATATTATGCGATTATCATTCATCATTATCATCATTATCATCTTAATCTCATCATTACCCATCATTACTGCAATTATTATCATCATTGTTGCAATTATTATCATTATTATTATGCAATTTATTGGCCGTTATAATATGTATTTTGCACTATACTAATAATAACAACAATAATAATAGAATACACAATAATAATAACGATAAATAACGATATTAATAATAATTAATTATATATCATTAGTTTTTAATTTAATATCGTAATTACAGTTAATTATTACTCTTTATAGACTAATTATTTTTGGCAATTATACTACTAGTAACAATGATAATAAATGCCTATAATAATAACAATATAATATTAATAAACGATATTACTAACGACTATTAAACTATTATTATTATACTTATTATTATTATTATTATTGTTATGATTACAGTTTTATAATATATGTTTTTTGGCAATAATACTAATAAAAAATTAATAATAATAATACAATAATGATAATGATAATAAATAATAATAATAATAATTTAAAGATAATAATAATAATTAATAAATTTAAAAATAAAATAATAAAAATAATAATAATAATTTTATCTTTTTTAAAAGTAATAATAAAATAAAAATAAAATAATAAAAATAATAATAATAATAAAATAATATAATAATAATAATAAAAAATAATAATTAACAATAAAATTAAAAAAATAATAATAATAATAAATAATAATAATAAAATAAATAAATATTTTTATAATTTAATAATCTAAATGTTATCAAATTCCTTTATTCTCAATTTTTCCCCCATTATTTTCATGATTAATACATTTTGGTAATTATTATCATTTTTTAAACCCTATAATTTCCAAAATCATCAGAGAAAGAAAAAAAGTATTTTGGGATACTCCCATAAGGTATATTTCGCTAGATTTTTTCCGTTTTCGACTTTTGGGGAAATTTTTTTCTTTTTTTTTTCTTATCAAAATGGGAAATTTTCCCCTTATATCATCATTTTATCATAATTTTCTCAAATATTATCATTTCATATCATTTTTCACATTATCAATTATCATCACATTTCTCATTTGCAATTTTTATCATAAAATTGAATTTTTATCATTATGTATGAATTATTTCAGTTAAAATATAAATTTTTCAACTTATAAAAACAAAAATAATAATAGAAAAACAAAAAATAAAAACAATAATAAAAGATATTATAATAATTTTTAATCATTTTTTTAAGTAATATAGAATTACAGTAATATTATGTTATAAAATTTTTTTTGCAATTATCTACTAGTAAAAATGATAATAATGATAAAAATAACAAAAAATAATATTAAAACGAAATTATAAGACTATTAACAATTTTTTAACTTATTATTATTTTTTTTGTTATTTTTACAGATGATAATGTTTTGGCAATAATAAATAAAAAAGTAAAAATAATAATATATAATAATAATGTAATAATAATAATAATAATAATAATAATAAAAAAATAATAATAATAAAAAAAATAAAATAAAATAAAATAATAATAACAATAATAATAATATTATTATTATATTTTTTATTATAATAAATAATACTAATAATGACTAATATAATAATAATAATAATAATAAAAATAAAATAAAAAAATGTAATAAAAGTAATAAAAATAATAATAAAGATAAATTGATAATATTTTTAAAAAAATTTACAAGGTTTTCAAAATTCTCTTTTTCTCACTTTTTCCATTATTGTCTGATTTAAACGATTTGGTAATTATTATATTATTACCCTAAAAATTGCCAAAACACGAGAAATTTAAAAAAAAATTTCCAATTTGGAAAAATCTTTTTTTTTGGGCTT
>NW_023653110.1:0-30663 GCF_015228065.2 Penaeus monodon
TTTTTATTTTAAATTTTAATTTATAATATTTTTACCTATATTTTTATTTATTATCACTTTATTTAAAATCATCATCTTTAATTTTAAACTTCCTTTTTTTCTCATCTTTTTTTTTTTTTTTTAAAAAAAAATGTTATTGTTTTTTTTTCTTTTTTTTTCTTAATGTTATATATAATGTATATATATAGTATTTATAATATTGTCTCACCCAATCATTATTTTATCTTTTAAATTTTAAAATCTTTTGAATTGTTATTAATTTTATGTTATTTTTTTATTTTATTTTATTATTTATTATTATTATATATTATTATTATTTCCATTTTTACCATTTATTTTTTTTCTTATATAACAACATATAAACCTTTACATCATTTTTATTTTTTTTAAAATTTTTAAATTATAATTATTACCCCCCCTTATAATCATTACCCCAAATTTCATTATTTTATAAACCCCTTTTTTTTATCCCGTTCTTCCCTTTTCACCTTACCCATGTTCCCAAAAAATATTTTATTAATAATTTTTTAAAACCTTTTTTTTATAACTCCAGTATAATTTTGAATTACCCATTCCCAAGAGCCAAAATAGAACACTTTTTTTCCCACACCTCTTTTCCCACCCCGCTTTTTTTGGGTCTTTCATTTTCCAACAGGGTTTATGTCTGGGGCCTTTTTTTTTCATTTTTCTTTCTCGTTTTGTATTCTTCCCTGTCCTTTTTTTTTCCACACACCCCCACCCCCCCAACCACCCCCAAACAACACCCCCAAACACCCCCCCCCCCCCCCCCCAACCCCCACACACAAAACAAAAAAAAAAAAAAAAAAAAGAAAAAAAAAAAGTGTTTTTTGGGTTGGGTTTGTTTTTTTGTGAAATAATAATATTAAATTATTTATAAAAAAAAATTAAAATAATTTGTTTTTTGTTTTTTTTGGTGGGGTTTTTGTGTTGTCTACTACTAACCCCATATTTATTAATTTTCTTCTTTCGACATAATATTTTTTGGTTTTTTTTGGTTTTTGGTTTTGGGTGTGTTTTGTTTTGCGGAATCTCCGAAATTTATTTCATTACTTTCCCCAGCTTTTTCTCTCATAATAATATAAATTTAAAATAATTTCCTATAACCCTCCCATAGGTTTTAAAGGGCATTTCTAAAATTTTTATTTTTTTAAATTAACAAATAATTTTTTGGGGTTTTGGGTTTTTTTGTGTTTTTTGGCCCCGTTTTGGTTGTTTTATAATCTTAAAAAATTTTTAAAAAAATGTGTTAAATAAAATCCATAAGGGGGGGGTTTCACAAAAAAAAAAAAAAAAAAACCCCAAAACCCCAAACCCATCGGAAAAAAGGAAAAAGACAAACCCTTTTTTAAAAGATAGTTTAAAACCAGAGAAAAAACCCGTAAATCAATGTAGCCAATTATGTTGGAACAGTCGTTAAAATGCCGTTTCTGATGAAACTTCTTCGAAATCCGACGAGAGATTTAAATAACTTGAATTAAAAAAGGTTTGGGTTTTCTGAAAAAAAGGAGTTCGGGGGATTCGACAACGATTGACCCCACTGTACGGGCCAAAAGGTCCCTTTTTTTTTACCGGGAGATTCTGTTTGTGTTTAAAAGGAAATTCCAAAAAAAGGAGCAGTTGAAAATTTTGAAAGGGGTTTCGAGACTTGATATAGGATTTCTTTAAGTTATTTACAGTGTTTTCTATTTTTGATTTTTTAGGGGTTAAATTGTTTTTGAATTTTCGAGAAAAGTTTCTTTACCTAATAAAGAGATAAAATAGTTTTGTGCTAGTGCATTATTTTGACACTGATGAAGTTTAACATTCTTCATAGCATTCGCCCTTTAAATAAAAATGGTCTCTTGTTTTATTTTCTTTTCTGTTTAATACGATACACTTAATCATTTTCCGGTCGGCGCCCACTACCCGTTGTTTAGCAAACTGGGGAAGTACTTTTTACAGCTTTCTATTACTCCTAAAAATCTTCCTGGTGCTTTTTAATTGTTGTTTGAAAAGGCCTTTTGTTGCTTGCGTTACAGCTTGTTTTTATCTTGATAGGTCCTTTATTTGGGGAAAAAATTAGGGTTTAAATTAAGTTTTTAAAATTCGTCATTTTGAATTTCAAAAAAATATTGGTTTACTTACTTTTAACCTTTTGAACAATACATGAGATCCCAGGAGACCCTAAACAGTGAATAAAAATATATTGATATTTTCTGAGTTTTCTGCCGTTGAAAACCTTTTTTTTTTTTTTTGCTGACACATATCAATATTAAAAAAAAGGAAAAATGGTCCGTACAGAAAATAAAAATCCAGGGGGAAAAGTTTCCAAAGATCATTCGCCCAAATATGATCGATCAAAGAAAAGGGGAAAAAACCTCGAACGACGGGGCTTGGTGATTGTGCAAAAATCCAATTTGGGTTAAAAGTGGCAAAAAAATTTTTTACACTCATTTTTGGGGTTGTATAAAACATATTGAAAGCACTTATAGAATACAAAGTTTGTTTTCCAGTTAAATCTTTGAATGATTCTAA
Source organism: Penaeus monodon (assembly GCF_015228065.2). Lineage (NCBI taxonomy): Eukaryota > Metazoa > Arthropoda > Malacostraca > Decapoda > Penaeidae > Penaeus > Penaeus monodon. The sequence continues at coordinate 2,536 of NW_023653110.1, forward strand.
AAGAACTATGAAAAGGGCTACCAACCCGTGTGGGGTGTCTGTAAATACTCCGGCTAAGGGGTTTTCCCGGAAAATTCTGATTTCTAATGGCCGAGCACTGCCCCTACTAAAGGTCGTTAAACAATCATCGGTCTGTACACAGAAACCCCCACTATCCCGGAGCGGTTCTTGCTAAAAAGTCTAACTGGGATATTTACATTCTTGCTTTTCCATCTGTAATTTTTGACTCAAGAAAGCTTTAAACTTAAATTGCTTTTTTTTTATGAAGCATTTGTCAAAAAAGGGAAAATGGATTTTGCTTAAGGGGCGAGATGACGGATAATGCTTTAAGACGAACTGTTACTTTAAAGGGGGAAATTTTAAATAATAACAAACAGGATTCTCCTAAGAAAAAATCGGGGGTCAGCTCTTCCTTTATCATCGTTATCATTGACAAAAAGTTAAAAACACAGTTATGAGTTGACGGATATTTCTTTCACCATTTTTTGGGGTTTTTTAAAAAAACGTATCGGTGCTTCTGGCAAACAAGCCGTTGACCTCTTCTTGAGTCCAGGCGTAAGGGCATCGTCAGCGGGGGGGCGAGGGGAAAAGGGCTGGTTGGGGGCGCGTTTAGGGCGTCTGCGGGCTAGGGGGGCGAATTTCTTGTGTGCTTGTTTGTTTGGAATTCGCATGATCACCGTGATGAGAACGGTAGTTAAAATAAATGTGTCTGCCTCTGCACGGCCTGCGGGATGCTTGGGTCGCAGCTGTGCTGCAGATGGGTTTTTCCTGATGAGATGTTGGTACCTTTTCTCCGCCTTCCCACCACAGCATCCCGGAATGATGTCTCCCCGGCTGTTTTTTCCCCCGGGGTTTCCGACCGATGAACGCGTTCGAAAGACGGGCTCGGGCCCGGCGAGCGAAGGAGGGTGCACAAACTTCTCCGACATTTTTTTTCCAAATCTCTCTGAACTTCCCTCCCCGTGAACTGGTGTTGCGCCGAGATTGGGCTCCACTGTCCCCTGCGTTTGGTCATTCTTGCAGAAGTTGCTGGATTCCCGTTTGAAAAGCTGCAACAGCTCTTGCTTTCTTCTTACTCCGTCAATTATGGCATGGCAAAAATTTTTATTTCTTTTGACTAAATTTCCTTTTTCGACAATTCTAGACTTGAACTGACTTCATGTTCCTTTCTTTGATATATTTTAGAACTTATTGACAGCTCTGGGGGGGGGAGGTCGGCAGGGAGGCCTATTGCAGGAAGAACCCCTACGCATGCGCCAAATTTGAAAACCCCGTAGGAGGCTTTTGGGTCTTTCGTCCAAACACAAAACAGGCGTGCAGCTCGGCTTACTTCAAAAAAAGGCGGCCCTTGCGGGGGCAGTAGTTTTTCCAAATGGCCATGTAAACAAAATACAGGGGGGGGCAATATCTGGGAAAGTTATTTAAACCAAAGGGGTTAGCGGGTAGGGGACCCTGGGGGAAAATTTTAAAGGGTTTAGCAAGGGTTTTTGCAATGCCTTGCTGCCAGGGACATGATAATACATCCCAAAAATTAAGCCTATAGATATCGCAACTCACCCTAACCCGAGGAACGGGTCAAGGGAAATTTGGGATAAACAAATAGTCTGGGAGGACTAATAAATCATTTCATTTCAGAATTATGTATCAAAATTTTGTAAATTCAAGACAGATCATATGGGGTGGGGCTGTATACTTTTTAAAACCTTTTTTTTTTTTTTTTTTTTTTTTTTTTTTTTTTGAACGTCTTTTTGCAATAAAACCATTTTTTTCTACCTAAATAGGACTTTTTTTATGCCTATAACTTTTTTACCATTCAGATTTAAAACAAAGGGAAAATACAAAATTTTTTTATTAATACTTAACAAAAAAAACAAATAATCTTAAGATTCGGGGTTTTATAAATATTTTTTTATATGGGCACAAATGTAGGACTGTAGACAATCACGTAGTCATGGGTTATGTTTGGGGGTGGGCCATGACAAAGGGTTATGTATGGAAAGTGGGGACAACCAAAAAAAAAGGTTTGGGGAACACTGGGCCAAACCCGGATTTTGTTAAAAATAGAGGAGCATTAAACCGGGGGGTATGCTTCAACCGGAAGTTGGGGGGGAGAAAAAGAGATAGTAGATAAAAGATTGTCATTTTTTATCCTAATCTTGTTATCATCCTTTTTATCATCCCCTCTCCCTATTAAGTCCCTCATGTAACTCCCCAATCATCTCGCGCATCCGAGGGAGCCACGCATCCGGGATTCATGAACGGTCATACCTCAAACCCTTACACCGCAGCCCGGGCCCCCATCACGGTTTCTTATTATTCATGACAAAACGACACGCCAGTCGATGGCCCCCTTTATTTCATCTTTGTATCGGCTGACATGGAAATTCCCCATGTTTTTTTATATTTCAGATAAAAATGGTAAGAAAAGTTGATTTTTTTTTCCCTTTTTCCCTTTATTTTCTCTTTGTTTAATTCATCCCTCTGTCTACTAGCCACCCCATTTGCCGTCTCTCTCTCTCTCCTCCTCCCCCCTTTCCCCCCTCTCCTCTCTCTCTCTCTCTGTATAATTTTGTATAAATTTTATTATATATATATAAATATATATAATATTTATATATATATATATATAATATAATATTTTATAATATATATATATTATATATTATAATATATTTATTATATTTTATATAAAATTTTTTATATTAATATATATATATATATATATAATATATATAATATATATATAATATATATTATATATAATATTATATATATAAATATATATATTATTATATATAATATTTAAAATTATATATTTTATAATTATTATAATATTTTTTTTTTTTTTTTTTTTTTTTTTTTTGTTTGTTTTATTTTTATTGTTTTTTTTTTTTTTTTTTTTTTTTTTTTTTTTTTGGTTTTTTTTTTTTTGTTATTTTTTATTTTATATTATTATGTATTTATTTTTTATTATATATTTTTAATTTATTATATATATATATATTATTATATATTATAAAAAAAAAAAAAAAAAAAAAAAAAAAAAAAAAAAACATAAAAAAATTATATATATATATATATATTATTATTATATATTTATATTGGGCCATATTTATATATAATATATATTAAAAAAATATTTTTATAATTTTAAATAAAGAAAAATTTTTATAATTTATTCTTTTTTCTAAAAATGTCTAATAATCCTCATCATACATCAAATACCCCAACCCCCCACACCCACACACACCCAAAACCCCCCAACAAACCCCACCCACACCCCCCCACAACCCCCACCACCATAAACCAAAAAACAAACCCAAATATTTATTTTTTATATTATTAAAAATTTAAAATTTTAAAATTTTCCTATTAGATAATACCCCATAAATTAAGATAATTTTAACACATACAAAAACTGCCTTTATAATTATCTCTTGTTTTAATCCCTTTTTTAAATATATTCCTCTTTTTAATTTTAAAACCCCTTTTAATCTGTTTTCCTAAACAGCCCTCTGCCAAAATTAACCGTCAAATTTTTTTCAATCATTTTTCCATTTCCCCATTGTCTTTGGGATTGTTTTTTTTGCCCTGTTCTAGCCTGTTTATTTGTTTAATGTGTTTTTTACCCTTAAAATTTTTTTTTTTAATCTATAATCAATCCTACCCAAACTATTTCTCATTTAGATTCTATATTCCTTCGCATAAATTACGGCATCATCTTCCCTATCTACATCAAAAGACAATATAACTGTCTATCGGATTTATATCTACCTTCTTTCAGTTTTTCATCCACTTTTTCTTTTTAAAATATAACTCGTCATTGTTTTAAAGTAAAAAATACCCTTTGTTAAAATTGTTTCACATAAATTTAGGTTCCATTTCTGCTCATCAAATTTTATACCAGTCGAGGTATAGTTTCAATCCTGTACTTTCTGTTCTATATGGTCAAAAAAAATGTGCAGTTGGGGAAATTGTGTGTTTTGTGTGCCTGTTAAAGTACGGCGTGTTTTATGCTTAAATAAATGTGTTTTTTCACTCTTAAAATGTGTGTGTTTTTTTTGTTTATTAAAACTGTTTTTGAGTGCATCCGTTTCCATTTTTCTTTTTGTTTGTGTGTTTGTGGTGTGAGAGAGAGAAAAAGAGAAAAAAAGAAAAGAGAGAGAGAGAAAGGGGGAGGGGAGTATGCGTTGTCTGTTCTTTGTTTTTTTTTGTGTTTCGCGGGGGTTTTGACGTCTAAGTCAAATCACGCTAAACCGCCTTTCCCCTGACTTTTTCAAAATACTTCGGGTTTTTTCCCCCCCGAACTTTTTTTATTTGCCAATTCCACTCCTTAAACCACGGAAAAACGCGAACGTATGGGTGAAAAAAACATTTACTTTCTCCTCCCTCTTTGTCAAACCCAAACGCGACATTTCTCCACACATTCCTCGGGTTTGTATTAAGGGCGAAACAGCCTTCTTTTGAATAACTGAGACTGCATAGTCTTTCCCCCTCCTCCTCTCTCCCCCTCTCTTTCTCCTCTCTCCTCCTCTCCTTCCCTCTCTCCCACCTCTCCTCTCCTCTCTCCCCTCCCTCTTTCCCCCCTCCTTTTTCCTCCCCCCTCTCCCTCCTCTCTCTCCCTCCTCTCTTTCTCCCCTCTCCCCCCTCTCCTCCTCCCCTCTCCTCCCCTCCTTCCCCCCTTCCTTCCTCCCTTTTCTCTCTCCCTCCTCTCTTTTTTTCCCCTCTCCCTCCTCCCCCTCCCCCTCTTTTCCCCCCTCTCTTTCTCCTTCCTTTTTCTCCTCCCTCCTCTCCTCCTCCCTCTTTTCCCTTCTCCTCTCCCCTCCTCTCCCCTTTCTCCCTCCCCTTCCTCTTCTCCCTCCCCCCCTCCTTCTCTCTCCCCCCCCCCTCCCTCCTCTCTCCCTCCCTCCCCTTTTCCCCTTTCCCCTCCTTCCCTTTTCCCTCTCTCCCTCCCCCTTTCTCCCTCCCCTCCTCTCCCCCTCCTCCCTCCTCCCTCCTCCCTCCCCCCTCCCTCTTTCCCTCTCCCCCCCCTCCTTCTTTCCCCTCTCCCTCCCCCTTCTCCTCTCCCCCTCTCCTTCTTCCTCCCCCCCCCCTTCTTCTCCCCTTTCCCCTCCCTTTTCCTTCTCTCCCCCCTCCCCTCCCCCCTTTCCTCTCCCCCTTTCTCTCCCTCTCCCTCCTCTCCTTTTCCCTTCCCCTCCTCTCCTTCTCCTCTCCCCTCTTTCCTCTCCCCCCCCCTCCCTTCTCTCTCCCCTTTCTCCTCTCCCTTTCCCTTCCTTTCTCCCTTTCCCTTTTCCCCTTCTCCCCCCTTCCTTTTCTTCTTCCCTCCTCTTTTTTCCCCTCTCTATTTCCTTTTCCCTTTTCCTTTCCCCCTTTTATTCTTTCTTCCCCCCCTTCCCTTTTTCCCCTTTTTTTTTTTCTCTTTTTTTCCCTTCCCCTTTCCCCTCCTTCCTTCTTTTTCCCCCCTTTTTTCCCTCTTCTTTCCCCTTTTAAAAAACTTTCTTTATTTATTCACCTGCCTTTCCCCTCCCTACTTTTTTTATTCTTTTTCTCCTCTTTATCTTTCCCCTTTTTTTCCTTTTCCCCCGGTTTAAAATTTCCCTTTCCTTTCTCTCCTTCCCTCTCCCCTCCCTTTTTCTTCCTCCCCTTTTTCGTCCCCCTCCCCCCCCTCCCTTTTTTGCTTCTCTCTTTCCTTCCTACTTTTTTTTTTTTCCTTCCCACCCCAAAACCTTCCTTTTTCCTTTTTTTTCCCCCCTTCCTTAAACCCCTTTCCTTTTTCCCCCCTTCCCCCTTCCCATTTTAACTTACCCCCCTTTTTTCCCCCCCCTTTCATTACCTTCCCTTTTAATTTTTTTTTTTTTTTTTTTTTTTTTTTTTTTTTTTTTTTTTTTTTTTTTTTTTTTTTTTTTTTTTTTTTTTTTTTTTTTTTTTTTTTTTTTTTTTTTTTTTTTTTTTTTTTTTTTTTTTTTTTTTTTTTTTTTTTTTTTTTTTTTTTTTTTTTTTTTTTTTTTTTTTTTTTTTTTTTTTTTTTTTTTTTTTTTTTTTTCCCCCCCCCCCCCCCCCCCCCCCCCCCCCCCCCCCCCCCCCCCCCCCCCCCCCCCCCCCCCCCCCCCCCCCCCCCCCCCCCCCCCCCCCCCCCCCCCCCCCCCCCCCCCCCCCCCCCCCCCCCCCCCCCCCCCCCCCCCCCCCCCCCCCCCCCCCCCCCCCCCCCCCCCCCCCCCCCCCCCCCCCCCCCCCCCCCCCCCCCCCCCCCCCCCCCCCCCCCCCCCCCCCCACTTTCCCAAATTTTTCTTCCTTCCTAAATTTATTTTCTCCCTTTTCATAATTCCCCTTTTTGTTTTTCATAATTGTTCTCTTTTAATTTTATTTTCTTTCTTTATTCTTTTTTACCCCTTTTTTTTCAGGTTTTGGACATTTTTGTTTTTTTTGGGTTTTAAATTTTTAAAAATTTTAATTATAATAATTTTTTTTTTTTTTATTTTAATATAAAATATTTTTAAAAAAAAAAAAATTTTAAATATTATTATATATATTTAATATATAATAATAATAATTTTATTATATTTAAAATTTATTGTTTTTAATATTACATATATAATCTATTTCTCCTTTTTAAAAAAAATTTTTTTTATATAATAAAAAAAAAAAATATTTATTTTTTTTGGTGTATTTTTTTTTTATTTTTGTTATTTTTTTTAATTATAATTTTTAATTTTTTTTATTAAAAAATTTTTTTTTTATTTTTTTAAAATTTTTTTTATATTTTTTATTAAACTTTTTTTTTTTTTAATTTTTTTTTTTTTACATTTTTATACCTTAAATTTTTTTTTTATAATTATTTTTTTAAAATTTTTAGTTTTCATATGTTTTATAATTATTTTTTTCCTTTTTTTTTTTTCTTTTCCTTCCACCCTTTTTTTCCCCCTTCCTTTTTTTTTATGTTTTGTTAAAACCAAAAAAAAATAAATAATTTTTATTAAAATATTTTAATAAAAAAATTAAAGGGGTATTATAAAATTTGTTATAATGAAAGGGGGGTAAATAAAATATTGAAAATTAAATAAAATATTAATATTTGTATGTATGATCATATTTGTTTTATACATACAAATTTAATTAAAATTTATAATATTAATATATATATATATTATATATAAATATATTATATATTATTATATAAATATCCATATTCCATATATATTATTTTTTTTGTTTTTTTTTTTTTTTGTTTTTTTTTTTTTGTGTTTTTTTTTGTTTTCCTATATATTTAATATATATATATATAAAATTTTTAAATTTTACAATCCAAATATTTACTATTTATTTATATCTATTTTTTTTAACTCAAATACTATATATATATATATTAAATAATATTATATATATATTATATATATATATATAAATATACATTATCCATATAAAATTATATTTTTTTTTTTTTTTTTTTGTTTTTGTTTTTTTTTTTTTTTTTGGGTTTTTTTTTGGGTGTTTTTTTTTTTTTTTTTTTTATATTTTTATAAAAAAAATAAAAAAATTTTTTTTATATTAAAATTATAATAAAAAAATTTAAAAATTTTTAATAATATTATAATTATAAATAACAAAATTTATACAAATATTCATAGGGTTGTTTGGGGTTTTTGGGTTTGTTTTGTGGTGTGTATAATAATAATATATAATATATAAAATATATATTATATATATATATATAGTATATATATATAATTTTAAAATATAAAATAAATTTATATATTAATATATATATATATTATATTTTGTGTGTGTGTGTGTGTGTGTGTGTGGGGTTTGTGTTGTTGTTTGTGTGGTGGTGTGTGTGTTTGTTTGTGTGTGTGTGTGTGTGTGTTTTTTTTTGGGGTGTGGTGGGGGTGTTTTTTTTTTATATTTAATAAATATATATATATATATATATTTTATATATATATATATTATAATATATATACATATAATATATATATAATATATATAATTATATATAGAATTATATTATAATAATTAACATATATTTTAATTACATAATTTATATTGTGTGTGGTGTGTTGTGTTGTGGGTTTGTTTGGGGTGTGTATTAATAAAATTTATATTTATTTAAAATTTAAATATATATTATATTTTTATTTTATATAATATATTTTTATATACAATAATATATTTATATATAAAAATTTTTTTTGTGTGTGTGGGTGTGTGTTTTGGTGTGTGGTGTGTGTTTGTGTGTGTTTTGGTGTGTTTTTGTGTGTGTTGTGCATACATATAATAATAAAAAATATATATATTATATATATTATATTTATTTATAATATATATATATATATTTTTTATATATATATATTAATTATTGTATGGGTATATGTGTTATATACATATATATATATTTTATATTAATAAATATTATATATATATATTTTAAATAAAAATTTATATACTATAATACACCACACAAAACACACCAACCACAAAAACACCACACACACACACACCACACCACACACACCACACACACACACACACACACCCCCACACACACACAAATCTATATATATATATATATATATATATATATATATATATATATAATATTTTAATTTTTTAATATATATTTAATTTATCTTGGGGTTTTGGGGGTTGTGTTTTGTTGTGGTGGTGTGTGTGTGGTGTGTGTGTGTGGTGTGTGTGTGGTGTGTGTGTTATTTTTTATCTATTTTTTTTTTATTTTTTATTTATTTTATTTTATTTATTTATTTATAACAAGAGAAAAGGGGGTGGGGGGGCATTATTATATTGTTTTACGTTACTTTTTCTTATCTTTTTTGTTATTCTATCTTTATCATCATTTTTTTATTATGTTTCTTGCTATTATATTATCATCATCCTCTTTTTATTTTGTTTAATTATTTTATTATCATTATTTTCACTTTTATTACTTATTATCATATTATTATCTTGCTATTATTCTTTTTATTTCATTACTGTTATATTATTCCAAAATCTCCTTTACATCACATTAAAATTTTATCATTATCATTATCCTATATTGTATTTTTTCATTATTATCACTATTCCTTTATTATAAATTTTTTAAAAATTTTTTATAATTTTTATTGTTTTATTATTATTTTATTAGCTTCATCATTATCATTACCATTATATAATTGTTATCATAATTATCATTCTCATCATTATTTTCATCAAAATGTAAAGGGATTGGCAAAAATAAAACATTGCCAGTTTAACTCTTCTTTTCATCCCCTAAGTTAAATGAGGTTTTTTCCCCCTATTTTTAAAAAAAGATTAAATGCGTATAACATTTGTTTCGTTTTACGGGTATAATGTCTTGACACCATTGCTTTTCTTATCTTTTCTTACAATTAATCATCAAAGTAAAGCAATGAGTCATTACAATACTTCATTTGCCATATATTTACTAAAAAAGGGCACTTCCTGGTAATGCATTGGGAGTCTTTATGTTGATGACGCATTTTTAAATATATTTATCTTTTCCTGTTTGTAGCTTTTTAACAATCTTGACTCAAAGTAAACATCCACCATCGCACTGTTTATCTTTTTTTCTTTCTCGGATTCTAACTTTAAACCCGATTTGCAAATCAAAAAAACCCCTTTTCCTTCGCCATCTGTTTCATCACCAAACTCGAACTCTGGAAAGAAAATGCTACACTTTCTCAAAAGTTTGGGCAGTCTTTCACTCCCACGAGTCTTTTGACGTGTTTGGACTCTCGTGTACTCCGGAACTGTCTGAACCCCCTCTCGATCCTCTTTTTTTTTTCGTCTGCCGTCAACCCCAACGGATCGCATTTCGGGGGTCTAAACATTTGGGTTTCTGAAACACTTGAGCGTCTGGACTTGAGCGAAAAACCCCCGCGTCCGCTTAAACTTTTAAGATCTTTCTGGAAAAACCTGAAAGAGAGAGAAGGAAAAAAAATAGGATTTTTCCCTTTTTCAGACGGTCACTCATGGCAGAATGAATATTGATTTAAATTGTTTAAATTGTTCTGATATCTACTAGATAATCTTTTTTTTATAATATTGATCTAAAATATCATCTTTTCGCAAAAGGTGGAGAGAATCTAATAAAAATGAGCTTCAAAATAAAAATCTAAAGAATCTCTATCTTCTTATGTGTCATCTAAAAAAAAAAAATAAAATGAAATAATTGCTAATTTTTTACTAAAAACTCCATAAAGTGTTTGTTCAATCTTTTCCCCGTAATAGAAAGTGAAAAAAAAGCTTTCTTTTATCAAATGCATTATTTTTCCTGGGACGCAAAAAAACCCTGTTTTTTTCGAAATTCCAAAGTTTATGCTATGGGTTTTCCAATTTTTTCTGGCAGATATATTCCTTTTTTTTTTCAACCAAAACCCCCCATTTTTCCTCTTTTTTTCCCCCGTTTTTTTCTCTTTACAGTCTTTTGGTTTCTATTCCTTTACCCTTCCATTTAAAGCTTTTTTAGCCTTTCTTACAAAAAATATGTTTTAAACATGCCTTGGTATTTCTGAAGTCCTAAATGTGTTTTTGTCCAATTTCTTTTGTTATCAAAGGTTAGTTCAAGCTGAAAAAAAAAATCGCTATGTATATACGGGCTATGTTCGCGCCGCCACGGGTGTTTTTGGGTGTTTTGTGGTGTGTGGGGTGTGTGGGGTGTGTTGTTGGGGTGTGTGTGTGTGTGGTTTTTGTTTTGGGGGGTTTTTTAAAAAAAGACTACCACAAATATAATATATAAATTAAAATATTATATATTTATTTATATATAATATATATATAATATATAATTATTATTATTATATTATATATTATATATATATATTATTTTTTATATAATTATAATATGTTTTTGGGGGGGGTGGGTGGGGTTTTGTGGTGGTGTGTGGGTGGTTGGGGTTGTGGGGTTGGGTTTCTTAAAATTTATTTCCCCAATAATATTTTTAAATAAATAAAAATTTTAAAAAAAAATTTTAAAAACTATTTATTTATTTAAAATTTAATAAATAATTATATAAAATTTAACTATAATATATTTTTATATATATTATATATATAAATATATATATATATTATATAAATATAATTATTATTTATATATATATATATATATAATATATTTTTTTTTTTTTTTTTGTGGTGTGTGTGTGTGTGTGGGGTGTGTGTGTTGTGTGTTGCTGTGTGTGTGTGTGGTGTGTGTGTGTGTGTTGTGGTGTGTGTGTGTTTATATATTTGTATGATGTAAACCCAATGATAATAAAAAAATTTTAAAAATAATAAATAAAAATAAAAATAAAATAATGATAATAAAAATAAAATATAAATAATAAAAATAATAATAAATTTTAAAAATAATATCTAAACCCATATATACTAATACTAATACTAAAACTAATAAATAATGATAAATGATAAAATAAAATAATAAAAAATTAAAGCATAGTAAAAAATGATGATAATAAATAGTAATAATAATTAAAATAATAATAAATATATTTAAAAAAATATAATATATAATAATTATTTTATTATTATTATTATTATTTTAACTTGTAATAAAAAAAGATAAAAAACGGTTTACTAAAGGTTTTCGAAATCTTTTACTACTCCTGGGAAAATTTTTTTAACTTTGTGTGGTTTTTTTTTTTTTTTCAACTGTTATGTAGGTATCTATTTAAGCGAGTACGTCATATATAGCTGTTATTTTACGTGTTTGTGTGTGAGTGGTTTGTGTGGTGTGTGTGGTATGTGTGTGTGTGGTGGTTTTGGGGTGTGTGTGTGTGTGTGTTGTGTGTTGTGTTGTGTTTGTGTGTGTGTTGTGTTGTGTTGTGGTGTGTGTGTGTGTGTGTGTTGTATTGTGTGGTGTGTGTAGCGAACACACATCCCCAAAAACCGCACACACTTTTTTACAAAAACCCCTCCAAAAGGTAATTCCCAACAAACAGCAAAGCCCTTCTCTTTTTGTCCTCTTACATTTTTCCCTTCTTTTTTTGCCCTTCATTCTTCTGCTTTTTTTCCCCCTTTCCTCCTTCGGAAAAAAAAGATCGCCCTTAACTAAATGAAGAAACGGGAAACGACAAAAAAGCGGGGGTTTGCCTTCCTTCTTTTCCCTCCCCTTTTTCTTCTTCCTCTTTCTTCTTTTTCTTTTTTTTTTCTTCTTTTTTTTCCCCTCTTCTTTTACCTTTTTTCTCTTCCCCTCTTTGTTATCTTCTTCTTCCTCTTCTATGTCTTTTTTTTTCTTCTTCTTCTTCTTCGTATTTCTCTCCTACTTCTTCTACTTCTCCTCTCCTTCGTTTTTTTCTTCTTCCCATTCATCTTCCTCTTACTTCTTATCTCCTCAATTCTTTTTTTCTGCTTCTCTCTTCCTCCCCTTGGTCTTCTTTCTTCTTATTTTTCGTGTTTTTTTTCTTGCTTTTCCTTATCCCTCTGCTTCTTTCCTAATCCACATATTATTCTTTCTTCTCCCCTTCGTTAGTCTTCTCATCTTTTTATCCTTTTTTCCACTTCGTCTTCTATCCTTTTACTTCCTTCTTTTATCCTACTTTTCTTGTGATTTTGCTTCTCGATGTGTCTCCGCGATATTTCATTTAATACAAAACTTATTACTTTTTCGTGATATAAAATATGCTGGCATCGGCTGTTAATTTCTTGGTTAGATGAAAAGCCTCTATAAATCTGTCCTGATCGTATAAGAAATAAGAAAAATGATACACTTTCTCTCTCTCTCTCTCTCTCTCCCTCTCTCTCTCTCTCTCTCTCTCTCTCCTCTCTTTCTCTCTCCTCTCTCTTCTTCTCTCTCTCTCTTTTTCTCTCTCTCACTCTTTTTTCTCTCTCTTTCTCTCTCTCTCTCTCTCTCTCTCTCTCTCTTCCCTCTCACTCTCTCTCTCTTTCCTCTCCTTCTCTCCTCTTCTCTCTCTTCTCTCTCTTCTCTCTCTCTCTTCCTCTCTCTCTCGTCTCTCTCCTCTCTCTCTCTCTCTCTCTCTCTCTCTCTCTCTCTCATCTTTCCCTCTCTCTCTCTCTCTCTCCTGTCGCTCTTTGTCTTCAATCGTCTCCTTCTATCTTTTACTATCTACATATATTTCTATCTATTCTTCCTCTACTTCTACTACTTCTTTCTCTTTTTTCTTCTTTTCTCCCCTTTCTTTCACTCTTTCTTCCTCCTTCTCTTCCTTCTCTCTTCTTTCTGTCTTTTTTCTCTCTTTTTCCCTTTTTTTTCTCTATACCTTAAAAAATTCATTCCTTCCAACTCAAGTCACCTTCAATTTACTTTCGATCCAAATCCTCACTCATTCAACTGACTATCTGTTATCCAGTTCAAATGCGTAAAAAAAATTCCTACTTCCAAGGATTAGATATTTACTTGAGACTGAGTAACGGAATTAAATTTATTCTTACGAACTTCAATTTCTTGTTCTCCCTCGTCAAATGGTTTTTTTTATTATTTTTTGTTAAATGCTATTTTTACAAGTGGGTTTATAAGTTCTTAATTTAAAAGTCGTGTATGTTTTTAAGCTTTAAATTTTTTAAAAATCCAATATTAATGTAATTTTTTTTAGACAAGGTATAAAATCATAAAAGGATATAGAGTATCAATATTGGTTTAATTGGTGAAGATCTGAATACTCTTTAAAAATACTGAGCAGGATCGATTATCATTATAAAGACAAGAACTGAATTTTCATGCTTGAGTATTCAATCAAGATATGAATTTTTCATGAAAAGATGTTCAGTCAAGATCTAAATACCCATGTAAAACTATTTTAAAACTTCATATAAGAATATTAAGCTAATATCTAAATATTTATCAAAAGAAAAGACAGTCAAGATCTGAATATTCACAAAAGAATATTCAGTCAGCATCTGTCTACGAAGAACGTCATCAGTGTCGGATCATAATATACGTAGGGGGTCGACGCCCAGATTTTGGGATATTGCAATACTACGTCCCGTCCTCTTTGCAATATATATGCCCTAGTATTTAAGAGTCTAACGCCATTTTTTCAGAAAGAATGTGCTTCTATTCAGGGAATGAAGTTTGGAAATACTGGCAAAGGGTAAAACTCGGGGATGTTCTGTTAAAGATCCAGCCCTTTTTGTTCATCGGTCCTTCCCTTTGTGTGTCTGTGTGACAGTCTATGTGTCTGACTGTGTATCTGTCTGTATGGCTGTCTATATACCTGTTTATCTATTTAACGACTGTATGTGTTTGTTTGTATAATGATAATTATTACTACTGTTACTATGTATTACTACTCTACTCTCTCTCTCCCCTCTCTCTCTCTCTCTCTCTCTCTCTCTCTCTCCTCTTAATTATACTGGGATTTTGTTTATAATATATATATATATATAATTATAATATATTTATATATATATATATATTTTATATATATAAAAATATACATACACGCGCGTGTATGTGTTTTGTTTTGTGTGTGTGTTGGTGTGTGTGTGTGTGTGGTGTGTGTGTATATTTGTGATATACACACACAAAAACCCACGCACACAAATACATATAATATAATATATATATATATATAATATATATATATATATATATATATATATATATATTGGTTTTTTTGTTTTTGTGTGTGTGTGTGTGGGGTGTGTGTGTGTTTTGTATATAAAAAAAAACAAAAAAAAAAAAAAAACACCACACACACACACACACACACACACACCCCACCACACACACACACACCACACACACACACACACACACAACACACACACACACCACACCACACACCACACACCACACACGCACACACACACACACACACCCCACACACACACAAAACACACAAACCCACACACACACACACCCCCACACACACACACCACACACACCCACAAAAAAAAAAAAAAAAAAAAAAAAAAACAAAAAAAACAAACTTATATAATTTTTATAATATAATAATATATATATATATAAAATAATAGTTTTTGGAAAAAAAAAAATTGGTTTTTTTAAAATTTTTTTAAATTACCTTTTATTTTTAGGTTCCCTTTTTTTTATTTTTTTTTTTTTTAATTTTAAAACAAAAAACCCCCCCCCCCCTTTCTCTCTCTCCTCTCTCTCTCTCTCGTTTCCCCTTTTTTTCCTTTTTTCCCCCTCTTCCCTTTTTTTTTTTTTTTTTTTTTTTTTTAAAAAAAAAAAAAAAAAAAAAAAAAAAAAAAAAATTTTTTTTTTTTTTTTTTTTTTTTTTTTTTTTTTTTTTTTTTTTTTTTGGGGTTTTGGGGGTATATTTTGGATATAAAAAAAAAAAAAATAAAAAATATATATATATTTAAAATATAATAATATATATTATATAAATATATAATTTATTTTTTTTGTTTGTTGTGGGGTGTGTTGTGTTGTTATCACCAAACACACCCAACCCACACAAAAAAACAAAAAAAAAAAAAAAAAAAAAAAAAAAAAAAAAAAAAAAAAAAAAGAAAAAAAAAAAAAAAAAAAAAAAAAAAAAAAAAAAAAAACCCACACACACAAACCCACACCAACACCCCAAACAAAAAAAAAAAAAAAAAAAAAAAAAAAAAAAAAAAAAAAATTTTAATTTTAAAAATTTTTAAAAATAAAATTTTAATATATATATATTATATAATATATAATTATATAAAATTTTTAATAATATTTTATTATTATATTTTTAATTATGATTATTATATTTTTTTTTTATAATATATAATTATATATATATTTTAATAATTATAATATTTTAAATTAATAATTAATAATATAATTAAAATTTTAATATATATATAAATAATATATATATATATATTATATATATTTTTATGTTTTTATATATGTATTTTTTGTGTGTGTGTTTTTGTTTTGGGGTGTTGTGTGTGTGTGGTGTGTGGGGGGGTTTTGGTGTGTGTGTGTGTGTGGTGTGTGTTTTGGTGTAGCTTCGTGTGTGTGGGGTTTGTAGCCATCTTACCCAAATATTTTTTAAGATTTGTATCGATAACGATATGAACACAAAATTTCCCTTTTCTTCGCTGGAGTTCACCGCCATTTTTCGCCTCAATTTCGTTTTTTTTTCACGCCATCTACATATCTCACAGCGCCACATTCTTTTTTTTTTTTTTTTTTCGTATAAAATATCGATCAATAAATACGGAGTTCAGCTGCTTTCCCCGGGTTTTATCGACCAGCTCTTTTTCGAATTAATAAACAGTTGGAACTCCTTCACGACCCCGCGGGAAACACAGCTCTTCAAAACGCGCTCATTGAGGGAAGCATCTGGGGGAATGTTGGGGGGGGGAGAGATTGAAAGGGGGAAAAGAGGAGGGAGAGGGAGAGAAGAGAGGAGAGGGAGAGAAGAGAAGAAAAGGGAAAGGGAGGGAAGAGCCAAGGGGAGGGGAAGGGAGATGGGGGGAGGGGGAGGGAGATGGGGGGAGGGGGGGAAAGGGGGGAGGGAGAGGGAGATGGAGGGAGGGAGAAGGAAAAGAGAGAGAGGGGAGGAGAGAGGAGAGAGAGACAGACGCAACAGACAGACGACAACACCCCAGAGAGAGAAGAGAGAGAAGAGAGAGGGGAAAAGGGGGAGAGAGAAGAAGAAGAAAAAGAAAGGGGAGAGAGAGAAGAGGGAGAGAGAGGAGGGGGAAAAAGAGAGAGAGAAAAGGAGGGGAAAGGGGGGAGGGGGAAAAGGGAAATAGATTCACCATTTTTATCTTGATTTCTTTTATTTTGTTATTTTTACATTTTCATCATCATCGTTATTATTGTTGCAAAAATTTATTATTACCATTATTATCACTGTCATCACAGTAGTAGTAGTATTGTAATATCATCTTATCATTTTTATTTCATCTTTTTATTGTTATTTTACAAATTTATTATTTTTAATCAATATCATATTATTGATATTGGTATTATATTATATTGATAATATATTAGCATTATTATTCCTTCTTATTATTAAACTTATCATCATCATCTTTATTATCATATCTTATCTATTTTTTTTTTATTATTAGCATTATTTCATATAAATTTTTTAAATATCGTCATCATTACTTTTTATTGTAGTAGTGTATTATCATTATTATTTTTTAGATATAAATATCATATAAATTATATCATCATTATTATCATTATTATAATTGTTATTTCTTTACGTTTTTATTATTTTTTTATAAAACCTTTTTATTATTTTTTTTTCCATTACTCTTTTTATTTTTAAATACTCTATTAACTATCATATTAAATTATCATCTTTAAATTTGTAACCTCAATCTTTAACATCACTTAAACTTTAAAATTACCCCACACACACACACACACCACCAAAACACACAACACAACAACACACACCACACACACACACACACCCAACACACACACACACCACACACACAAAAACAACACACACACACACACAAACAAAACAACCCCAAACACACACACACACACACACACACCCCACACACACACAACACAACACACACCCACACACACAACACCACACACAACACACACACACACAACACACACACCACCACACACACACAATATATATATATTATATATATTTATATAATAATATATATATAATAATTATATATATATAACTTATATTACATTATATAAAATATATTTTTATATTATTTTAATATTTTTCTCATAATATATTAATTTAATAATAAAAGACCTTAATCTTTACAGATATTTATTATAATTTCTCTGCCATCTTTGTTGCCTTTTGCAAGTTTAATCTTTTTTTGAATAAATCTAATTTCGCTAAATAAATATAATAAATATGTATGATTACAATTTGTATTTTGAAAGAAAAGCGAGTGTGAGTTTCCGTTCGCCTGCTCCTGCACCAGTGTGAATTTCTTCTTTTCTTCTCCGTCCTTTTTCTTCTTCTGCTTCTTTCCTCTTCGTCTTTCTTTTTTCTTTTTTCTTTTTCTCTTTTTTTCTTCATCTTCCTCGTTCTTCTCGTCTTGTTATTATCATTATTTTTTATTTTTATTTTATTTATCTTGTTATTTATTTTTCTTTTTTATCAATCCATTAATTTCTCCTCTTCCTTTATCCTTCTTTTTCTTTTTTCCTCCTCCTCCTCTCCTTCTCTTTTTCCTCTTTTTTCTTACTTTTTCTTCTCATTCTTCTTCTTTTTCTTCTTCCCTCCCTCTCCTTCTTTCTTCTTTCTTCTTCTCTCTTCTTCTCCTTTTCATCTTTTTTTTTCTCCTTCCTTTCTTCTTTTCGTCCTCTTCCCCATCTTCTTCTTCTTCTATCCGAAATTCTTAATATTTATTCGCGTTGCCGTTCCTATCTTCTAGCACAATTTTTTGGTTTTTAAAAACGATTTCCCGTGTCGGGAATGATGTAGGAACATTTTGATACTGGTTGTATTCCTTCTGTTAATTATCCTGAAACGACCTTGAGTCGGGCAATTATATACCAATTACCTGGACTCGTCGCGGACATGCACGTCGATCGTCGTAAATGCAACCAAAATTCATGCACCTCCCTAACACCGTTTCGTTTTTTTCAATCCTAATCATACTGTGCACATAGGATCCCCTAACCCTTAAAGGAGCCTGCACATGTCGACCTTGCCACACTACGAAAAACGGATCAGCAAATCGATGGAGGGGACTTGCTGCTCTTTTCCCCTTTTTTGGATTATTGTATTGATGTTCGAAATCATATCCCTTTGGGGGATTGCATTTTTTTGGTTCTAAAATGGCGGCATGTGATGTGAATTTTTTACTTATTTTTACGGATAGTGAGGTCGTGCCCGCCTCATGGGAACAGACGCGTGAGATCCCACTGTTTCTTTTTTCTGATTACCCAACAACCTCCCTTCAGATAAAACCTTCCTTCCTCCTTTCCCCCCCGGTACCTGTTACTTCGTCCCGGCGAGTAGCCACCTGGAGGATCCTTCAAACGCTTCAGTAACGAGAGCAAAACAGGTGAACGCGCACCCTTCTAATTCCGTCCGTTTTACTCATCTCCTGCATCCCTGCCCCCAGACCGCCCGGACTTTTTTGCCCATATTTGCTTTCCGTTTTTTTTTTTTTTTCTCTCTCTCCTTCTCTCCTCTCTCTCTCTTTTCCCCCCTCTCTCTCTCTCTCCTCTCTCTCTCTCTCTCTCTCTCTCCTTCTCTCCGTCTCCTCTCTCTCTCTCTCTCTCTCCTCTCTCTCTCTCTCCCTATCTCTCTCTCTCTCTTTTCCTCCTCTCTCTCCTCCTCTCTCTCTCCCCTTCTTTTCCTCTCTCTCTTCTCTCTCTCTCCTCCCCCTCTCTCTCTCTCTCTCTCCTCTCGTTCTCTCTCTCTCTCTCTCTCTCTCCCTCTCTCTCTCTCTTCGCCCCTCCCCTTCTCTCTCTCTTTTCCTCTTCTCCCCTTTCTCTCTCTCTCTCTCTCTCTCTCTCTCTCTCTCATCCCCTCTCCTTCTCTTCTTCTCTCTCTCTCTCTCTCTTTTCTTCTTATTTTTTATTTCTCTGTTCTGTCTTTCTCTCCTTTTTCTTTTTGTTATTGGGTTTTTTCCTGCCCTTTTTTTGGGGTGTCTTTGGCATTTGTTACCTGTCTGTTGTGGTATCTTTTATTAATTGTGTGTGTTTTTGTTTGTGTGTGTGTGTGTGTGTTGGGTTTTGTTGTGTGTGTGTGTGGTGTGTGTTTGTTGTGTGTGTGTGGTGTGTGTTGTGTTGTGTGTGTGTGTGTGTGTGTGTGTGTGTGTGTGTTTGCGTGTTTACGTGTATCTGAATATGAACCGCTTTGTGTGTTTATAAGTGTGTGTGAGGATTCCCTTTGGTGTGTGTTTCCATGTCAGAATATAAATGCGCATCTTTCTGCAAGTGTATTTTTGTGTGTTTGTACGAATTCTCGACTCCCTCCCGCGTCCTTAAATTTGCAGAGAAAGATTATTAATTCACTCAAAAACGGAATTTAATTTTTATGCCTTCTTTCCCTCAACTTAGTGCAAATAGCAAATGGTTATGCATACCTCCCCCGTCTCTCCCCTCATCCTTCGCGCTCTATTTCCACTCTCATGTCTTCTCCCTCTTTTCCCTTTCCCTTTTTCACTTTCCTCCCCTCCTTTCCCCCTTTCTCTCTCTCTCTCTCCCCTCTCTCTTCGTCTCTCCTCTTTTCTCCCCTCTCTCTCTCTCCTCTCTCTCCTCTCTCTCTCTTCTCTTTTCCTTCTCTCTCTCTCTCTCTCGCCCTCTCTCTCTCTCCCCTCCCCCTCCTCTCTCTCGTCTCCTCTCTCTCTCTCCTCCCCTCCTCTCTCTTTTCTCTCTCTCTCTCCTCCTCTCTCTCTCTCTTCCTTCTCTCCCTCTCCTCTTCTCCTCTCCCCCTCTCCCCTTCTCCCTCCCTCCTACCCCTAGTCCCCTCCTCTTTCTCACCCCTTCCCTCTCCTCCTTCCCGCTTTTCCCCCGCCCCTCCCCTCCCTCCTCTCCCTTCTTCTCCCCTTTGTTTCTCCCTTCCCTCTTCTCCCCTGTCCCTTTTTCTCTTTTCCCTCCTTCCCTCTCTCCCCCTTTTATCCCTCCCTTTTCCAGCTTCTCCCTTCTCTCACCCAGTCTCCCCCTTCCCTTTTCTCGCCTCCTCTCTCCTTCCCTCTTCTCCTCTCCTCCTCCTTCCTTCCCCCTCGTCTCCCTCTCTTACCTCCTCTCCCCTTTCCTTTTTCCTCCCTTCTTCTCCCCCCCTCCCTCCCTCCTTTTCCTTTTTCCTTCCATCCTTTTCCCCCTTCTCCGCTCCTTTTCCCTTCCCTCTTTCTTTTCCACCCTCCCTCTTTTCCCTCCCCCCTCCCCCCTTCCCCCACCTCCTCTCCCTTATTTTGTTCCTCCTTTCCCCTTCCCTTCCTCCCCCTAAACCGCATGTTTGTTCAGGAACGGGGGAGGGGGAAAGGGAGGGGTGAGGAGGGGAAATCCGTCTGAGTAAAGGTATGTTGAAATTTTTTTGTTAAGGGGTTGTTTTATTTGGGGGAAAGGGATATTTTATTATCATTTTTTCTATTTTTTTTTTTTATTTAAATTTTGTTTGTTATTTTGTGTTTTGTTTTTTGTTTTTTTTGGTTTCTTAATATATATATTATATTATATATATAATATTATAATATATATATATCTATATAATATAATATATATAAAAATATATATATATTAATATATAAAAAAAAAAATAAAAAAAAAAAAAATAAATATATTATATATAAATTTTTTATATTTATATATTGTCATATTAACTTATATTATTAAAAAAAAACAACAAAAACGCTACAGACGATACAAAAACAAAAACCCAAAAAAACACACAACCCCAACAGTCAGCGCCCATCATTCTCATTCATAACCTTTTCCCCTTTTTTCTTTAGTCCGGGTTTTCTATAAATTTTTACTTTGGGGGGAAAATAAATCAAAAAGGGCACTTTTAGGGTTTAAATTTCTTCTCCAAATTTTTTCCCCCCTCTTTGACTTTCCCGTCTTTCCCTTCCCTTTCCCCCTTCCCCCCCCTTTCTCCCCTTTTCTTTTCCTTCCCTCTTTCCTTTTCTCTTCCCTTAAAAACCTTTTTATCTTATCTTCTCTCCCTCTTCCCTTTCCCCCTCTCTTTTTCTTTGTTCTTCCCTTTTCCTTTTTTTTCCCCCTTTTTTCCCCTTCCCCTTTTCCCCTTTCCCCCCTTTTTCTCTCTCCCCTTTCTTTTTTTCCTCCCTTCCCTCTTTTCCTTTCCCCCTCTTCCCTTTCCTTTCCTCCTCTTTTTCCCTCTCTTCCCTTTTTCCCCTTCTTCAATTTTCCCCGTCCCCAATCGTTTTAATCTGCCCTCCCCTTTTCCCCTCTCCCGTCTTTTATTTTATAATTTTTTTTTTTGTTGATATTTATTTTTGATTTGAAGATGAATCGCGAGGCAGTGATGAGATGAGTAATGTGATATGGGATGTGATGGTGGGAGGAGATTAGAGGGAAAGAGATGGTATGATATGATATGATGATGATGTGTGATGATGATGTATATGATAGTATATACAGTGAAATAATTGATATAAAATATGATATAGATATAATAGGTATAAAGAGGGAAAGGGGAAGTAATTTTAATAGAGACAAATGAGTATGATATAGTATAAATGTAATTTATATATAATTTTAATATACATTTTTTATAAAAAAATATAATAAAATAATAATAATAAAAATAAACGAGTATAGCAATATAATTTTATGGTAATAATAATGATGATAAAAATAATAATATAAAAATGATATATATAAATTAATCAGTATATATTAATAATAATATAATAATAATAATAATAATAATAATAATAGTGAAAATAGTGATAGCAATAATAATAATAAAGTTAATGGTAATAATAATGATGATAATAATGATGAGGATAATAATAACGATAATGATGATAATAACATTAATATTAGCAATGATAATAATGTTAATAATAATGATAAGGATAATGACGCTAATAACAACACTGATAAGAAGAACTGCAATAATGACAAAGGAAATCACAATATTGTTAATATTAACAACCATGATAATGATGATAACAGCCATAATGTAAAGGTAAGAGAACAATAATTATTTTGATGTTGAAGTCTACGGTGTTTACTATCCGTGTTTCGTTTACGTACCGAGTTCCAAAGACAACTAAAACACAGAACAGAGGAGCTAACTTTAAATGACAACGCCGATTCATACTCAAATCCATGAGTACAAGTAACCACTTAGCTCAGTTGAACATACTGATAACTAAGACCCTACATAGACGTTCTGTTTCAACCGTGGAAAATGTCGGACCTAAATGTATATAACGACTGCCCCCAAAAAGAAAGAAAGTGTCCCCCCTGCGTACTTAAGTAGTATGCACTTGTAATTATATATGAGGATCTTAACTCTGTCCAATGCATTGAATGCTACACTGATGGATCCTTGCAGTCTGGAACAGAGCAGGATTCGCTTTGTTGTATATAAAAATAATATTTCGCAGCACCAGATTGTAGGAGGTTCATGACTGGCTAGCATACGCAAACTCACTTTGGGAGGGAAAACTCATGGCCACCAAATTTTTATTGAATCAAGGCTCAGGGGTCTCCAGGCTCTGACACTATAGACAAAGGTACAAGAAATATTGCAAATGACATCAGGATAAATGTGTACCGTGCGAAAGATTGAGGCCATGATATACGTTTCGTGTGGATTCCATCGCATGTTGGAATCCCTAGATATGATCATGCTGATCGCCTAGCAAAGTCAGCGTGTGACAAGCAAAGTGTGGTTATAGATCTTGAGTTACCTCCTTCTAGGATTTTATATATCATTAAAGCTTCCTTTAAAGAGGATTTGACTGAGTTGATTAATTCTCAACGCCCTGAAAGCTGTAGCATAAAGCATTATGACCGGTTTACGCAAGATTCACTGATCTATGGTTTATATAAAACAAGAACGAGACAGTGTGACATTGCGACCGCAAGAATCAGGCTTGGATATAGATTTTATTGGCAGGTCAGTACAGTTTGTAACGTCGAAGAAACTTAAATGTAAACTATGTAATGAAAAATATAAGTGAACTCTTATATCTCAGAGTGTCATGCGTTACAGCCTGTCATACCACCCAGCATGAATACAGAACTATGCAACCATTTCATATCATCTGATGTCTTAGAAGATATATTTATGTTGTATCCTAAATTTGGAATGTGGTATCACATGACAGCATATCAAATGTAGCAATGCCTTTCCACGCTCAAGCTGTACGCCGGCGTGGCAGATGAGTAGATAAAAGACTGTGTAATTGTTCCTTTCCTTTAACTGTTATAGTACTTATCATAATAATGTTATAGCCTAAAATTCAAATGTAATACCATTATGTAACATGACTATGCATCAAATGTACCACAGCTTGTCCATACCTGCCAGTTAGCCAGGTGGTAAAAAAAGGCTAAACTAAACTAATGAACAAAATACTGATAACCTAATAGTAAGAATACAAAAGGTAATAAAAATAACAAGAGCAATAATAATGATAATAATGACGATAATGATAATAACGATGATAATATCATCATGATAAAGGCAATAAAAGTGACAGTGATAATGATAATGATGATGATAACAATAAAAGTAATAATAAAAATAATAATGATAATAATAAAAATAATAAATATAATAAATAATAATAAAAATAATAAAATAATGATGATGATAATAGTTATTTTATCATTATCATTATCATTATCATTATCATTATCATATTATTATTATTATTAATTATTTATATCATTATCATCATTATTATTATTATTATTATTATTATATTTATTATTATTATTATTATTATTATTATTATTTATTATTATCATTATTATTATTATTATTATTTATGTTTTTTTTTTTATTTATTTTAATTTAATAATATAAAAATAATTTAATAAATAATAATAATAATAAAAAAATAATAATAATAATAAAAAAATAATAATAAAAACAAATAAATAATAACAATAAAAATAATAACAATAATAACGGTGATGACGATAAAAAAATAATAATAACGATAATAATAATAATGATATAAATTATTATTATTAATTATCATTATTATTATTATTATAATTGTTATTAAATTTTTATTATTATTATTATTATTATTATCATTATTATCATATCATTTCATCATCATCATTATTATTATTATTATCATTATTATTTTATTATTAAAATTTTTAATTATTATTATTATTATCATTATCATATTTTTATTAATGGAATTGAAAATGATAGTGAAAAATACGAAGTAATAATATGATGATATGATAATAATAATGATAATGGTAATAGTAGTAATAATTATGATATGATGATGATGATGATGATGATGATTAGATGATGATATCAACATCATCATCATCATCATCATCATCATCATCTCATCATCATCATCATCATCATCACATCATCATCATCATCATCATCATCATCACCATAATAATAAAAATAATGATAATTATAATAATAATAAAAATAAAAATAATAATAATAATAATAATAATGGTAATAATATTAATGACATGATATGATGATAATAACAATAATAACAACAATAATAATTATAACATAATGATATATAATAAAAATGATAATAATGATAATAATGATAATGATAATGATAATTTAGCTAATAACAACACTGATAAGAATAATTCATAATGCTAACAACAGAAATTGCAGTAATGTTAATAACAATAACAATGCAATAACAATGATAATGGTGATGACATCGGTCTACGGTATTTGCTTTCCGTATTTCGTTTACATAAATAGAAATAATAATAACCATAAGCTTAAGAATAACAGAGTTAATTATGATAATAAAAGGGAGTAGTAGTACTGGTACTAATAATGAAAAGAGTAATACTGAGATAATAATGATGATAAAGATAATGGTGAAAATGATAAATTAGAATAATGATATTGATGATGAAAATAATATTAGTGGTGTTAATAATAAGAACAAGAAAAGTAGTATTAGTACTGGTAACTATAATAACACGAACAATTATAATGATAATGATAATGATAATAACAATGATAATATCTTAATGGTAAAGACAACAGAAGTAACAATTATAATGATAATGATGATTATGATGATTTAATTATAATTAATATGATAATGATAATAATAGTGGTAATAGTGATAGTCATAATCATAATAATAATAATAATAATAATAATGATGATAATAATGATAAAAGGAAATAACGGAAATAAAGATGACACGATAACAAGGATGATGATAATAGTAATAATGACAATAATAAAGATAATAACGATAATGATAATAGTAATAGCAATAATAATGATATTGCTAACAGTAATAACAATAATGATGATAATGTTTTTATTATCAACTATGATAATAATAATAATAACGATAATAACTATGATTATAATAACAATAATGATAATAATATTAGTATCAATAATTATTATAATAATAGTGGTAGTAATAAAATTAATGATGATAATGATGATTATAATGATGATGATGATAATAGTAATAATATTGAAAATATTGATAGAAATAATAATAACAATAAAATAATAATAATAATAATAATAATAATAATAAAAAAATAATATAATAATAATAACAATAAAGATAATAATGATAAGAGAAAAGAAAGAGAAGAAAGACGAAGAAAAAATTATAATAACAATAATGAAAAACGATAATAACAGATACAATGAATAACAATAATCATGATGATAATAGTAATAATGATAATATTAATAGTGATATAATAATATTGTTGTTATTTAGTTGTTTTTTTTTTCGTTATATCATCCCTGATAGTAGCATTTGTAGTAGTAATAGTAATATTATCATTTTTAGTAGTAGTAGTAGTAGTAGTATCATTGTACCGTTATTACTAGTACCATAACTTTATTTCATTATCATTTTAAAAATCATCACATCATCCTTTTGTCATTTCTTTCCAACCTCGAATAAAAAACTTCCATCCACTCTTTTGTGTGTTTTGGTCTGGCAACTCTCCATGTTTGTCCTCGGCCCCTAGTAGGCGAGCACTAAGGGACTAGAAAATGTCACTTATTTATCTTTGGATATTGTGTCTCAGCATGATTTTTGTGTCGAGATGTCTGAAAGGAAATGCTTGTAAGTCCTGTCATTTTAGATTTATGAAAAAAATGAGTGGACTCCTCAGTATGGACTGTATTCTCATTATATAAAGAGCTGCCGGGTAGGCTACGAAGCCAGTTCTTCATATTCAAGTAATACTGTTCGACGAATCTGCAGCTGAAACGACGCCAAAAGTATTACGACCATGGAGGAATTTCTCGCTTCATTTCTCTTATGTCTGAGTGATCCTGTATCCCCCTTTCCCCTTCCCTTGTTTCCTTCCCTGAACCTCCTCCTCTTCCTCTCCTCCTCCTCTTTGACTTCCATCTCCCATTCTCCACACTTCCTTTTCTCCTTCTTATGAGCGCCCATCTCCCATTCTCCACACTTCCTTTTTCTCCTCTTATGCGTGCTCCCTTCCCTCAACATCTTTCTCTCTCTCTCCATTCCCCTTCCCCACTTCCACTTCTCTCCCCCTCCCTCCTCCCTCCCCCTTTTCTCCCTCCTCTTCCCTCCTCTCTCCTATCCCTCCATTCCTCCCTCCTCCCCTCCCCCTCCCCCTCCACCCTCCCACGCGACGTCTCAGAGACCCGCCATCTATCAACGGACCATTATCGCGTCTTTCCGCCTGGTTGGACGTATCAACTATTTAATTTCCTCTTGAATACCCCGCGGGAGATAAGGTATCGAGGCGTCCGCATCAGCAGAGGGGGTCGGGTGGGAAGGGGGAGGGGAGGGGGAAGGATGGAGGGGGAAGGGGTGAGGGAAGGATGGAGGGGGAAGGGGTGAGGGAAGGAGGGAGGGAAGAAGGTAGTGAGGGGGATTGGGTGAGGGAGGAGGGGAGGAAGAAGGTAAATTGGATGAGGAAGGAAAGGAAAGTGGAGGGATAAGACGAGATGGAGGTAAAGGGAAGAGAAGGGGAGGGAAGAAGGCGGGGAAGTGGAAGGGAGGAGGGAGATGGTGCGGGGCAGGAGGAGGCTTAACGCAAAGGGAGTTGAGAAGAGATTACTCATCTGTGGGAGATTCTGGCAGGGAACGGAAGGCAAAGATGATCAGAGGGATGCTGATGACGGCAATGATAAGGATGCTTTTGCTGGGATTACTTGGCGTCGATATGATAAGTTTTTTATGATTTGATTTGAGAGAGAGAGAGAGAGAGAGAGAGAGAGAGAGAGAGAGAGAGATTATATATGATATATATAGATAACCAATTTATTTTAATATCGTCGACAACATAGTCTTTATGTTAATGCTAATCAAATATTTTTGAAAACGACGCTTATCATTCGACAGCACTAATCCCACAAAGCAACTCACAACAACACCACCACATCTTGAATTCCTATTTCCTCCCACTGCCACCAGACTCTGGAAACAACTACATACAACAACAAAAACGCCAAAAAAGCACACGAAAGAACAGAATCCAGAACACAGCCTCAGAAAGGCGAAGACACTTCCGGGGGCGCAGCAAAAGAGCAGTAGCAGCAGCTGGGGGGGGGC
>NW_023653112.1:0-5031 GCF_015228065.2 Penaeus monodon
GGGCTGGCAAGCGGGTCACAGAACAGGTCTCCCGTCTTTGCCCAGCCCGCCCATGGCAACATCCGGCCATGACGCATCAATCTGGGCTTCCTCGTTGCTCTAGGAAGAAATGTACTCGCTTCTTGGAGGCTAATATATTATTCTATGGAATGTTTCTGCGGTATAGTGTATGTTAACTGCACGAGTACTTATGTTTTATTGTTGCGAATATTTCTAATGGACTTTGAAAGGGTGTGTGTCTCTAGAATGGGAGACTGAGAAAAGAGAGATGTGACAGGCTTTGCATGATTATATTTCAGGGTTTTTTTATTATTGACGAGAGGTCGTGGAGGAATGGAAGGAGGGATGACAATTTTAACCGAGACGAAAAGCGAATGTGTATATATATATACGTATGTGTGTGTGTGTGTGTGTGTGTGTGTGTGTGTGTGTGTGTGTGTGTGTGTGTGTGTGTGTGTGTGTGTGTGTGTGTGTGTGTGTATATGTGTGTGTGTGTGTGTGTGTGTGTGTGTGTGTGTGGTGTATATGTGTGTGTGTGTGTGTGTGTGTATATATATATATATATATATATATATATATATATATATATATATATATATATAATACACACACAGATATATATCGGTGTATTCATATATAACTAATTAACAATAGTCTACTCAAATAAACAAAATGGCTGAAAGCGAATGTCATAACGAAAGTCACCACGATGGCATTCCGCGACATAAGGTACCTACCATATAAAACAAATGTTGATAATGTGATGTGACATTAGTTTTCTCATAGAATACAAGAACATTATCCCAGAATATTGGGGTTTTATACATTTCTTCGAAGTCGCAGACGTCGCAAAAACAAGGAAAGATCTATAGGTTACCTTATTAAGCAGACTGGGTGTAGCCGCTATGGGTATGACATCACTCGTGCCTTTTATGCAGATTATTTGCAGCGTTAGATCTGTCATTCTTGTTATTCTTACGCTCCTTTGATTTAGAAGTGCATCAATTTTAGAATGATCATCTAAGTGAAGTCGCCAACACAACTTCCTTTATCAAAAATGAAGTTTTTGTAAATCTTAAAATGGATCCGAAAAAAGGTGAAGGATGAGTCATATGGACAAATATAGGCCGTAGTTATTACTATTACTATCATTACTTTTACTGAACCTCCATCAATTTTAAGTCGTAATATTTAATGCGTTTTATACTATTTCTCCAATTATATTTACTTCTGATGCACTTGCCCAAGGCATGCAAATTAACGCATTACCATCACTTTCATTAAGTAATAACATAATTTCACAATGTTTATTCAATTCCATGTTTTTCTATCCGGGTAACAAAACACCTCAATTCACTCAAGTCAGAATCCCTTCCGTGGGGGTTGCTCTTGGACCCGAACAAAACAAACTCGACAGGGAATCACAAAGGAGAAGATTACTCAGCAGAAAAAGCGATCGGCTGTTTACCAGTACAAGCTCCTAGGCTGGGCGATGGAGAAATACACCATGCTGCTTCCTATAATTTTTCTTCGTATTTTGTATTATATTACGCTGTAGATAAGTAAATTATGGCTGACGTGTGATTAGGCTAAACCGGTAGCATCTGAAAGGTGATGATTATCACAGATGACATTGTTATTTTTAGAAATAACTGTAGTTACATACTGATAATCACGTAACCGATTTATTCTGTAAATATCGATTATAGTGATAATTATGAAAAAAGATGTTATTCTTATCGCCATCACACACACCCCCACCCACCCACTCACACCCACACCCACACGCGCGCACATACGCACGCATGCACGCACGCACACGCACGCACGCGCGCGCACACACACACGCACGCACATATATATACATTTATATTCCGACTAACGCATCGCAGAATCGAGACCATTTCTTTCTCTTGTAGCAGTGACCTTGAAAGAGGCCCGTTGAAGGAGCCGGCGGCCGCATCCTCCCCTTACGACACATTACATGCTTAACCTTGGAATATCTTCCTGATAATGCTGGTCATCAAAATTCGTAAATTTGTTCTTAGGAAGCAAAGCGTGAGTAT
This sequence comes from Penaeus monodon, assembly GCF_015228065.2. Classification (NCBI taxonomy): domain Eukaryota; kingdom Metazoa; phylum Arthropoda; class Malacostraca; order Decapoda; family Penaeidae; genus Penaeus; species Penaeus monodon. The sequence continues at coordinate 2,067 of NW_023653112.1, forward strand.
GTATTTATGCTTATTTACTTTGTTGCTTGTTATAATGTTAATGGAGACAGTGGAAACGGTGGTTTGTTCTACTAACGTTTTATTATTACAGTATAAAGATAACACCTCTACTAAGTCATAATTTAGATATATTTTATTCGATTGTTATTTAGTAACTACTATTACTATTAGTAACTACGCACAGACAACAACGACACCCATGTGTGCGTCAGGAAGCTGCGTGTGAGAGTTACGCGGGCCGGACATTGAACCTCAATGCAGTACTGCCCCCGCCTTTATTCGTTTTACTTATCTATCTACTGGTTGTAAAATAAATAACATTTGTATATTCCGTCTTTAATGGACACATTGGAGCTTTAGATGCATCAACTAACTGGAAAATAACTTCTTTGCACGTTGTTTACACAAGATGGTCAGCTTCCGAAACGCTAATTATGTAGTTCGAGACGAGAATATGAACCGATATGAAGAAAAAGAATGAATTTCTGTATGCTTTCCTTCTCGCTGTTTGTGTCCGTTTCCACGTATTACCTTGTGATGCAGTCCTGTGTCATCAGCATACTTGCATGTGTAGCTACAGCCGGGCTGCGCATGTGCACAAGCATACACACGCACGTACATCTAAACTTAAATTCCTAAATAGAATTTTTTCTATGAAAAAATACATCAGGCGCTTCGATATTCAACTGTTTTTATCTAAATAGTTCCACGCATTATCAACTGCTCTGGTGTGATATTTTGCGTTCTGCCTTAGTGGATGTTGGCAGAATTCTTTGCAACGCACGAAATAAAAAAAAAGATAACAGTTTATGACACATCTCGTGGAGTAAGTAATACTGCTATTAAACGAATATGACAAGCCTAAAAAAGTTGAACATGTTGATATGAACAGACGAAGATAAATATTATTTTCTCAGTCTTAGGCTAGGTTGAACATATCCCCATAAAGTATATCACTGCCATTATGGTTACTACATTACAATTACTACAATTGCAATAATTAATTATGTTATGAATATTACCAAGATTATCGTTTATTTTGAAGGTACATATCGTATAGAACTAGCATGTTTTATATGAGAAAAAAATGTTTTGTAATATATTTATGCCTATTATATTTATGCCACGTTAAATGTCTAGGTATTACAAAAACAAAAACGTTTTAATATTTTGGGCAGTATAATTAACAGACACGAAATGAGAGTAAATATATTTTCAGGCTTAATTTCCTTGAAAGGTATCTAAAGTTCTGTTACAATGATGGGAGCAGGAAATCGTTCAAATTTATTAAGTAATTTAGTAGCTTGCAGTGAAGAAAAATGAGATAATTGCCAAAATGTGTCTTTTCCATTAACTGAAAGTTTAATATAATTTAAACGACAAATAATAAATATCTGCAAATCGCGTTTCATCAATGTGGATTTTTCTACCAAATAACTGCACACGCATTTTGGCATCTTTACAAGAAATAGAGTTGGATAACAATCTCAGAATTGGTGACTCAATATGGAGATCACGGTGTTTCGGCCGATTTAAAAAAAACGATCAAAATCAGGATGGGCAAGAATTTTGACCTGCGCAGCATCTGTCCTGGGCATGCCTGTATTAAAAATCAAAGAACACCTGCCACACACGACAAACATATTCACAATGAAAATAATTTTTCACCATTATAATCACACATTGTACGCGCATTCACACAAAGCTATATTTGCCCATTCCCCATAGTCAGACTACAACGCATACACCGGGTTTATTAAGAGGAAATTAATTTATTAATTTATGACCTGGTCATGGTACCTTGACATCCACCATTCAGCAGCGCCATGTAAGCGTGTTCCGTGTTTACCACTTCCGAAAAAGGGCGTCTATTTGGGCGTCAGCTGCCACATTCCCGAGGGTGAGTCCTCTAGTTGTGGTGGCTGTTGTTAGCTCAGATCATGGATTTAAAATGCTTTGGAATATATTTAGAAGTAAACTCCATTCATTTTTAAATATAGGTAGATAATATGTTATAACATACAACTGTCACGCACTACTGATCAGAAAAATTGTTACAATTTCTTGTAATACTTGAAATAAAATCGATTACTCCATCTGCAATTTTCTTAAAAACAAACCTCCAAAAACATAAGTCACTGTCCTCAGTACTTTAGTATACCATAGAACTCAATGACTGTCTATACTATTTAGATTCAACATCTTACCAATCGAGCCACCTTACGTTCGTTCTACATGACAAATACAGAACTATCCCCGAAAAATAACAGCCAAATACGTAACAAGACGCAAGCGAAAGGAAATATACACGCACATAATCATAATTACAGTGGCCTTGGAAGTCGGATGTCCGTGCGCGCTGGTACTTGTTTTGCTGGATTAACCTTATTGCGCGCGGCTTTTAAATTCACATTTTGTCATATGTTTTAGTTTAAAAGAAATGTATTAAAAGAAAGACTTTTTTCTCTCTCTTTTATCCGATATTATTAATGAACAAACGTAGCAAATTCATTTGTTTGACCCATCAACCATTAAGAACACGGGGAAAATATTGTACGTTTAATGCTATTCACAAATAAGTAGACGCATTTTCGTTTCTCTAAATATCTCCACAAAAGACAAAGTAAAGAGAACTGGCAAGAATCGAAACCGAGCGCTTCGGCTGAAAAGGTCATCAGATTTGACACACGCGAATGCATGTTTTATTTCGCTGGTTTATTTCAAGTTCAAATTTGCAAACACGGAGACATTATTGCGAAATTATATTTCACTTACGCTAGTTTGTATGCGTTTAATCATGAATATGCTTAATGGAATATCATTACTTACATATTGTTAACTACCTTTTCCAATCCAAGACACCTCTGACCTTACTTCTATCATGAGCGGAAATCAAGACATTTTTCCCCTAAAGGTCCCTCCTAATCAACCAGGAACGCAAGTCAGTCGACCCACAGTATCGCCT
>NW_023653113.1:0-5031 GCF_015228065.2 Penaeus monodon
TTTTTAGTGAAACTCTGTTTGTGGTAACGACAATTGGCACACCAGCCGTATTTACCTTGTTTTTAATTATTCTTCAAAAAGATTATGCAATTATCCGCTGATAAAAAAGGTAAACTATTATAGAGTTATTCAGGTGTATGTTGGTATATGCCCGAATATTTTTTATTTTATTATTTATTTTTTTTTTGTTTGATATAATAAAGTAGGTGATAAAGCTAACTGGAATGACAAATATGAACAACATTAAATTATGAAATATATTTCTAAATGTGGATATTTGAAGGCTTATGGTCTCAGTGACACGTTAATACTGATTATTAATGGCCATTAATATTGCTTTATGAATTATCCGTGAACAAATGCAAACATATATCTCATATACGAAGAAACAAAAGAACTAATCATGTAAAGGCAGGATTTCAATTACATTGCAATTGATACTAAAATTGATCTGATCATGATCTACCTCTAACTCCTTACCTACTAGGACTATAATTAGACCCTTTTTTTTTACTGTAATGTTCCTTATCACTCGGACAAATGAAATCTAACCACTAAAATCAGTTAATTTATCTTGAGTAGTTATTGATAGTTTAGTAGTAAATACCCACTGAAGATTAGAGAAATATTGCCTAAGTGTTACTTTCAAACAGTATGCCTACCCACACATTTATTTAGTTTGTGTAGGTATGTCATATATGTGTATAATTAATGTATATATGTATAAAGTATATATATATAAGTGTATATATAAACACATACATATAACACACACACACACACACACATATATATTTACACACACACACACACGTGTCTATATATATGCACACACACATGTGTCTATATATATGCACACACACGTGTCTATATATATGCACACACACACATATATATAGCAGACACACACACAATTTGTAAATATATTACACACTCGTAAACACGCACACCTGGATACATATATGCATATATTTATATATATGTATATATACATATACATACATATATACATGTATATATACATATACATACATATATACATGTATATATGTATATATGTATACATTTATATGCACACACACACACACACACACACACACACACACACACACACACACACACACACGCACACACACACACACACACACACACACACACACACACACACACACACGCACACACACACACACACACACACACACACACGCACACGCACACGCACACGCACACGCACACGCACACGCACACACACACACATACACATACACACGCGCGCGCGCACGCACACAGTATTTTTGTGAATATGTTACACGCCCTTAAACACATGTACACATAGTGTGTGTCTAATGTAGTGACAAGTAATTAAATTCAGTTCGTTTCACTGTCTCTGTGAAAATATTTTTTTCTCTATCATTATTTGTAAAGTGTCATGATTTGTAAAGTAAGGGAGAAGGTAAAAGCCTAGTGACGTTAAGTCCAAAGTGTGTAGGAGGAGCAATAGCAGTCGGTGTATATAAGGACCGTCACTTGCTTGTGTGATAGCGACATTCAACATGAAGCTCCTGGTGAGTAGTCCGACACCCACATGCTTCATATCTTCTTACGTTGAAATGATATTCAGTATATAAAGTTGTTAGGGAACAAATCACTCACCAAAGTTTATGTCTCTATATAGATTATATTATTGGTGGCTGCCGCATCCGCTGCACCACAAGGGTACAACCTACCAACGCCTTCTGGTCCATCATTAAGCGCTGGCGGTTGTGGCAGTGGACAGGTGCGACACGTGGATGGCAGCTGCGTCACACCTCAAGTGAACAGTCGTGTGTTCTTGTATGATGTGCCGCCAAATCAAGCTTCTTCCAGTGGGCCAGCGTATGTTCCAAAACCTAAACTTGAGCGCAATATTGTTTTCGTGAGACTTCCTGAAGGTGGTCAAGGACCAGAACCCATCGTCGTTCCTCCTCCGAGGCAACAACACGTTTTGTTCGTCCTTAACAAACAGTCTGAACAAGGTCAACAAGTGATCGAGGTGCCAGCACCACCACCTTCGGATCCCGAAGTGTTCTTCGTGAACTACGCAGAAGGAGAGAACCCGACTCTTCCTGGTGGAGTAGACCTCCAAACGGCGCTGAGTGCTGCTTCTCAAGGTGGCGGTCAAGTCGTAGGAGGTGGTGGCAGTGGAGGTTCTGGTGGCGGCATCGGAGGCGGATTTGGAGGTGGCATCGGAGGTGGTATTGGTGGCGGCAGTGGAGGTGGATTTGGAGGCGGCATCGGAGGTGGATTTGGAGGTGGCAGTGGCGGTGGAAACGGGTTTGGAGGAGGCAGTGGAGGTGGATTCGGAGGCGGCAGTGGAGGTGGTATTGGAGGTGGATCTGGCGGTGGAAGCTACAGTCCTCCTAGTCCCTCCACTGTATATGGTGGACCATAAATGTCGAAAACATTCTGTGATTCAAGGATATGTTACAGTATAAGACTGATACTAGAAAATCAAAGATTTTGGTTTTGTTACTATTTATCGATAAATACATGAGCCCATACAATTAAAACAGATATGATATTATTATCCTTGCAATTTATTTATTTATCTATCTGTATATATGTATGTATATGTGCCTGTGTTTGTATGTCTGTTTGTGACTGTGTGTGCGTGCGTGTATATAGAAATAAATATATGTAAATATATATATATTATATATATATATATATATACATATACATATAAATATATATTTATATACACATGTACACACACACACACACACACACACACACACACACACACACACACACACACACACACACACACACACACACACACACACACACACGCACACACACCACACACACACACACGCACACATACACACACACGCACACACACACACACACATACACATATATATATATAGACACACACACACACATACATACATACATACATATATATGTATGTATATACTAATTCTTTTTCATGATACCTTGATATCTATTGTAGAAAAGCAAATTAATAACTTAAAAACTATTTACACACAAATATACACACATCATCATTATTGCCGTTCTTTCTGCTTATTCGTATCAAACCAAATTACTTCTAGTAGAATCTATTAACCCGTGGGATACCAGCTAAACGTTTGCACACGATTATGAGCTAAGGACTGTAAACAGATACATGTGGGCGTTTTCTAATCAAGGTTAAGTTAAATCTTTGCAGAATTCCTTGTTATGAAACTTTCTTTATCGCATTTTCTGCTGCAGGAAAACAATTAATTTGTGATCCAGAAGCCAGACATCGTCATCATATCTCAAGAAAGGCGAGCGTACATGAAAAAGTATAGCAATTCATGACTATCTTACATTACAAGAAAATGCAGGAAGAACTCATTTAAGATACTAGCGATGGCTAGCTCAGCCAGCATGTGCATGGGTGTGTGTGTGTAGCTATAACAAACAATTGTCGTACCTCTAAGTTAACTATTTTCGAATGCTTTTTGATATTTTGATAAACACATTTCAAAACAGTCGTAGGACTATTTGTTTCATTTTCATTGTGCGGTATTTGTATATTAGGAATAATTCATTATGAATGTTTTTCCCAAATGTTTTTTCTAACTTGAAATATTTTCCTCGAACATAAGTGATAAAAGGCATAACAAGATAAGTTATTGGGGAGAAGAGATACAACTTCGTGGATCACTGTTATTTCTTTTTGTTTATTCATTTATTATTATTATCATAAGAAAGAGAGAGAGCGAGAGAGAGTATAGCCATCAATTCTATGTATACATGCCATACTTGTATATATGTATATATAAATATATATATATATGCATATATGAATAGCAAAACACTCTTCCGTGCTGATACAATGGAAGAAAAACCCACAATACAAAAACTAGATGTATTGAAAGTGAGACTACAGTTACGAATCCACCTGGATTCCATCTTCAGGTCTGATGAGGAAAGGGAAAGGAGGGGTATAAAAGAGAGAGAGGAAGGCAACGCGGGAACACGGGGCAAGTGAGGACAGACGAACGGAAGCAGAGGGAGGTCACATCAGGTCGGAGGATCGGGCGGACTATGCGCCGGGTGGCCGGCATACGGTAGAAGGCGGAGGATATGGGAAGCAAGGAGACTGTCAGCAGGAGAAAAGCCGCTGTTCAAGTTGAAATTAGGCAGCAGCTTTATAAGGGAAGATTCCACCAGTTTGCGGGAGTGGACATCGGCGGAAAGAAACACAATCCGCGCTGCTGACCAGTCCATCTGATGGCCAGTGTCCCACTGATGGCAAAAGAGGGCGTTATTGTTGTGTCCCCTGGATATAACGTACTTATGTGGAGACAGACACTTGGTAAGACTGGCGCCTGTTTCGCCAAAGTACTGCTTGTCACAGGAGGCACAAGGAATAGCAAGGTGCCCACCTTCGTGGAGGAAGGAGGGCTAGTATGGACCAGGTTGCGACGGAGAGTGTTCACCTGGCGAAGATCAGCCTGCAGTTGAGAGGGTGAATAGGGCGACGGAGATCTAGTTTTTGTATTGTGGTTTTTTTTCCATATGCATATATGTATATGTATATACATACGTATATATACACACACACATATATGTACATACATCTATTTATATATAAATAGTATATATATGTATAAATATGCATCTATATATATGTATGTATGTATAAATGTATATATACATATATGTATAGATATGTAATATATGTATGGATATATATTTATATACATGTATATATATATGTGTATGAATATATATTTATATTCATGTATATATGTTTATGCACATATATATATGTATATATGTACATATGTATATCTATCTATAATGTATATATATGTATATATATGCATATACAAATATGGGTATATATGTATATTCATATAGGTATATATAAAAAGTCATATATATATGTGTGTGCGTGTGTGTGTGTGTGTTGTATAGATGTATAATGCTTTATTATATATATATATATAATATTATATATATATATATATATAATAATATGTAAATATA
>NW_023653114.1:0-5030 GCF_015228065.2 Penaeus monodon
AAATAAAAAAATAAAATATAAATATTAATTTAATATTATTATTAATTATAAAATTTATTATTAATTTATATTTTATTTTTGCAATAATACTATATTAATAAAAATATATTATAATATATAATAATAATAATAATATAAATATTAATAAATAATAATAATAATATAATATAATAATATAATTTAATTAATAATAATAATAATATGATAATATAATTATGATATAATAAATGATAATGATAATAATTTAAATCATCAAATTTTTTCCAAATTCTCTTTTATTCTCACATTTATCATCATTGATTGTCATGATTAATGACTTCTGGTAATTATTATCATTATTACCCTAATTATTGCCAAAATCATGAATAAATGAAAAACGTCATTTTGGATTACTCTCAAAACTTATTTCGCTAGATTTTCCGCTTTTTCAATTTTGGATTTTTTTCTTATTAACTTTTTTATTATTATGGACACAATTCCTGTTAATTAATCATTTATTATCATGATTATCATCATTATTGTCGTTACATCATCATTAATTTCATCATTATTCATTATATCATTATTGCAATTATTATCATCATTATTGCATTTATTATCATTATTATTGCAATTATTGCAGTTATAATATATATATTTTTACAACTATACTAATAACAATACAATAATAATATTAATAAAAATAATAAAATAATAACGTCTTTATAATAATTATTTAATATTATTCTAATTAATACTTATTACGGGAATTATTACTGTTATAATATTATTTTTGCAATATACTAAACCAGTAAAAATAATAATAATGATAATAATAACAATAATAATATTAATAACAGTATATAACGATTAGTATTAGTGTTATATACTTTTTATTATTATTATTTTTGTTATTTATTACAGTTATTATATATTTTTTGGGAATAATACTAATAATTAAAGTAAAAAAAAATAAATAATAAAGATAATAATAATAATATAATAATAATAAATATAATTAATAATAATAATAATGATAATAATAATATAATGATAATAATAATGATAATGATAATAATATAATAATCATCAATGTTTCCAAATTCTCTTTATTCTCACTTTTATCATCATTATTGTCATGATTAAAAGATTCTGGTAATTATTATCATTATTACCCTAATTATTGCCAAAATCATCAAATGAATGGAAAAAACGTCATTTTGGAGTCTACTCTAACAAGCTATATTTCGCTTGATTTTGCCGCTTTTTGACTTTTGGGATTTTTTTTTTCTTTTACCTTTTTTTATTATATATGGACACAATTCCTGTTATTATCATCATTATTATCATGATTATCATCATTATTGTCGTTATCATCATCATTATCATCATTATCATCATTATTGCAATTATTATCATCATTATTGCAATTATTGCAGTTATAATATATATTTTTACAACTATACTAATAACAACTACAATAATATATAATAACACAATAATAACAATATACGTCTTTATAATAATTATTTATATCATTATTCTAATTAATATCGTTATTACTGTAATTATTACTGTTATAATAATTATTTTTGCAATTATACTACCAGTAAAAATTATAATAATGATATAATAACAATAATAATATTAATTACAGTATTATAACGATTAGTATTAGTTTAGTATACTTATATTATTATTATTATTGTTTATTATTCAGTTATAATATATTTTTTTGGCAATAATACTAATATTAAAGTAAAAAAAATAATATAATGATAATAATAATAAAATATAATAATAAAATAATAATAATAATAATAATAATAATACATAATAATAATAATAGTATAATAATATGATAAATAAAATAATTGATAATAATAATGATAAATGATATAATATTAATAGCTCATCAAATTGTTCTCCAAATTCTCTTTTCCTCACTTTTATCATCATTATTGTCATGAGTAATAGAATTCTGTAATTTATTATCATTATTACCCTAATTATTGGCAAATCATCAATGATGAAAACACGGTCATTTTGGACGTCTACTCTTCAAAAGGCTATATTTCGCTAGATTTTGCCGCTTTTTCGACTTTTGGGATTTTTGTTTCTTTACCTTTTTTATTAATATGGACACACAATTCTGTTTTTTAATCATCATATTATCATAGATTATCATCATTATTGTCGTTATTCATCATCATTATCATCATTATCATCATTATTGCAATTATTATCATCATTATTGCAATTATTATCATCATTATTGCAATTATTATCATTATTATTGCAATTATTGCAGTTATAATATATATTTTTACAACTATACTAATAAAACTACAATAATAATATAATAACAACCAATAATAACAATACATAACGTCTTTATAATCAATTTATTTATATCATTATTCTAATTAATATCGTTATTACTGAATTATTACTGTTATAATTAAATTTTTGCAATTATACTACAGTAAAATAATAATAATGAAATAATACAATAATAATATTAATAACAGTATTATAACGATTAGTTATTAGTATTAGTATATCATTATTATTATTATTATTATTGTTATTATTACAGTTATATATATATTTTTTGGCAATAATACAATAATTAAAAGTAAAAAAATAATAATAATGATAATAATATAATAATAATTAATAATCATAATTAATAATATATAATAATATATGATATATAAATAATATATTTGAATATATATATAATAATAATAATAATAATAATAATAATAATTAGTATAATTATAATAAATAATAATAGTAATAATGATATATAATTATTATAATTGTAATAATTGATAATGATTAATAAATACTAATATCAAATGTCTCAAAAAATTACTTTAATTCTCATTATATACATCATATAATGTCATTAATAATAGAATTACTGTAATTATTATCATTATACCTAATATTGCCAAAATCATATCAATGAATGAAAAAACGTCATTTTGGAGTCTACTCTCAAAAGGTATATATCGCTAGATTTTGCCGCTTTTCGATATTTGGATTTTTTTTCTTTTACCTTTTTTATTATATTGGACACAATCTGTTATTATCATCATTATTATCATGATTATCAATCATTATTGTCGTTATCATCATCATTATCACATTATGCATCATATTGAATTATTATCAATCATTTTGCGATATTATCATCATTATTGCAATATATCATATTATTGCAATTATTGCGTTTTATCAATTTGATATTTTTTACACCTATTACTAATAACAACTACAATATATATAATACAATTAATACATATGTCTTATATATCATTTATTTATATCATTATTCTAATTCAATTATCTTTATTTATATTGTCAATTATTCGTTATAATAATTATTTTTGCAATTATACTACATAAAATACATATAATAGTAATAAAACAATAATAATATTAATAACAGTATTATACATATATTAATTATTATATATTATTATTATTATATTATTATGTATTATTACGTTATAATATATTTTTTGCAATTATACAATAATAATAATAAATAATATAATAATAATAATGATAATAATAATAATAATGATAATAATAATAATAATGATAATAGATAATAATAATTATATAATCATCAAATGTTCTCCAAATTCTCTTTATTCTCAAATGTTCTCCAAATTCTCTTTATTCTCACTTTTATCATCATTATTGTCATGATTAATAGAATTCTGGTAATTATTATCATTATTACCCTAATTATTGCCAAAATCATCAAATGAATGGAAAAAAACGTCATTTTGGAGCTACTCCAAAAGGCTATATTTCGCTAGATTTTGCCGCTTTTTCGACTTTTGGGATTTTTTTTTCTTTTACCTTTTTTTATTATATATGGACACAATTCCTGTTATTATCATCATTATTATCATGATTATCATCATTATTGTCGTTATCATCATCATTATCATCATTATCATCATTATTGCAATTATTATCATCATTATTGCAATTATTATCATCATTATTGCAATTATTATCATTATTATTGCAATTATTGCAGTTATAATAATTATTTTTGCAATTATACTACCAGTAAAAATAATAATAATGATAATAATAACAATAATAATATTAATAACAGTATTATAACGATTAGTATTAGTATTAGTATACTTATTATTATTATTATTATTGTTATTATTACAGTTATAATATATTTTTTGGCAATAATACTAATAATTAAAGTAAAAAAAATAATAATAATGATAATAATAATAATAATAATAATAATAATAATAATAATAATAATAATAATAATAATAATAATAATAATATAATAATAATAATAATAATAATAATAATAATAATAATAATAATAATAATAATAATAATGATAATAATAATAATAATGATAATAATAATGATAATGATCAAATGTTCTCCAAATTCTCTTTATTCTCACTTTTATCATCATTATTGTCATGATTAATAGAATTCTGGTAATTATTATCATTATTACCCTAATTATTGCCAAAATCATCAAATGAATGGAAAAAACGTCATTTTGGAGTCTACTCTCAAAAGGCTATATTTCGCTAGATTTTGCCGCTTTTTCGACTTTTGGGATTTTTTTTTCTTTTACCTTTTTTTATTATATATGGACACAATTCCTGTTATTATCATCATTATTATCATGATTATCATCATTATTGTCGTTATCATCATCATTATCATCATTATCATCATTATTGCAATTATTATCATCATTATTGCAATTATTATCATCATTATTGCAATTATTATCATTATTATTGCAATTATTGCAGTTATAATATATATTTTTACAACTATACTAATAACAACTACAATAATAATAGTAATAACAACAATAATAACAATAATAACGTCTTTATAATAATTATTTATATCATTATTCTAATTAATATCGTTATTACTGTAATTATTACTGTTATAATATTATTTGCAATTATCTACCGTAAAATATAATAATGATAATAATACAATAATAATATTAATAACAGTAT
>NW_023653116.1:0-2500 GCF_015228065.2 Penaeus monodon
CTTTTCCTTGGCCCCCCTTCTTTTCCACATTTTAAAAAAATGAAATTGCTTTCTCTATTATTTCTTGACAATTAGAAAAAATAAACCAAAAAAAAAACCAAAAAAAAAAAAAAAGGGGGGGGGAGGGGGGGGATGAAAAAGAAAAGAGAAAAAAAAAAAGGGGAAAAAAAAGAAGGATAAAGGGAAAAAAAAAAAAGGGGGGGAAAAAAAAAAGGGGAAAAAAAAAAAAAAGGGGGGTGGGGAAAAGGGGAAAAAAAAGAAAAAATTTAGTCGTAACTATGATAGATAGAGTTAGAGATGTTTATTCGCTTATATTAATTTTATAGATATAATATACTATAATACTGATCTACTATAATCTACTAATATAATATCATATAATATATGATATATATACTATTATATAATTACTTATATACTATATCTACTATATATCTTATACTATATATTTTATATATTATATATATATATAATATATGATATATATATATATATATTATATTTTATTATATATATATATATAAATACATAAACTATATACTATATATATATATATATATATATACTCTGATCATTTCATCTATTAGTCTATCTGTCTTTATTTCCTCTCTCTCCTCTTTCTCTCTCTCTCCTCCTCTTCCCTCTCTCTCTACTTTATCTCTTCTCTCCTTCTTCTCACTTGTTGTTTCTCCTCTTTTTTTTTTCTTTCTTCCCCTCTCTCTCTTTTCTCTTTCCTTTTTCTCTTTTCTCTCGTCCCTCCCTCTCCTTCCTCCTTCCTTTGTTTTTTTGTTTTGTTTTTTTGTTTTGGTTTTGTTTTATTTTTTCTAAGCGCACAAGTACAGATAAAGATTGTAACAACAGCACTAATTTTAAATTGTATGAATTAGCAAGTGCAGAGGAGAAGAATATAAACTTTTCTTGTTTTCATTTCTTTTTTTAGAGTAAGCAATACTTTTGCAATAATAATCTTTGATGTTGTGATTATGGTTGTATTTTAGCTTTTTTATATTCATCTTATTGCAATATGATATGTATAATTTTTATTGTTGTTTGATTTTTATTCGTATTTTGGATAACTATCATATTTTTTTTTGAGAGTTTTGTAATATTTATTATTAATATTATTATTATATTATATATATTAATTTTTATATAATATTATTTTATAATATATTTATATTATTATATACCATTATAACTAATATTTCCTATATATATAGTGATAATGATTTTTATATAGAAAACGTTCAAATAATTAAAGAAAATATATTTATTTTAAAAAAATAGTGAGGAAGTGTTTATGACAAGAAAAAAGTAATGACGAAAGGTTTAATTAGATAAAAGAAAAAAAGAAAAAGAAGAAAAAAGTATAATAAAAGATATATAAAACACAAACACAAACAACAAAACAACAGCATGAGAGGAAAAAAAAAAAATTAAAAATTAAATATAAATATAAAATTAAAAATAAAGTCTAAAAAAAAAAAAAAAAAAAACAAGAAAACAAAAAAAAAAAAAAAAAAAAAAATATAATACATAATTACCCAAGAGTATTACTACAATGTAATTAGACATTCAATATACTAATATTATATAGTACTTCTAGATTATTGCAGAAAGTTTTACATAAACCTATGGAGCGTAGTGTATATCTCGGTTGTCAGTAGACTAGGAGAGAGGTAGACAGGGATGGTCTGGAGCACAGGTGGCATGGAACTGTCGAGAAGAGCGTTTGGAGGAAGGGTACATGAGAGGAGAGAGAGAGGACAAGCTGGCGTGGTCTCGAGGCATTATGGGCAGTTTGGTGTGATGAAGCGAAACTGGACGTATGCAGTGTTTGGAGGTGCTCGGCCTATGATGCCTTTGTGTAGACAGGTTCCCTTCGCGGATGATGGGGTAGGATTGGGCAGGAGTGAGGAGTGGGAGGGAGCAACTGTTCGGTTGAAGGTTGCGAGGAAGATCGGGGGAGACAGTAGGGTAGTTGTACCGAGGTTCGATGGACGGGCCGTGGGATGGCGATCAGGTGAGTGGTCTCTGGAGGACGAGCCTGGGTGGAGGAGACGTGGGACGACTAGGAGATCGTGGTTGGGGCAGCTCGATTGGTACCTGTCGGCGAGGGAAATTTGAGATGGGGCCGTGTACCTGTGGAGACTCGAATCGAGGGATCCTCTGGCTGGAAGTCAAGGATGGATGCGGCCAAAGCGCCCACTGATGGCGTTAGGCCCTTGGATAGATGATGATATATATATGTTTTGTGTGTTGTGTCATACACATCAAACACAACACAGAACACACACACACACACAACACACACACACATACACACACATAATATAATTATATATAATGTATATTATATATATATATTGATATATATATTATATATATATATTATAGTTTTATGATATATATATATATATATATATATTATATATATTATATATATGTATGATATATACATATACATATATAAATATATGTATAGTATATATATATATTA
>NW_023653117.1:0-5029 GCF_015228065.2 Penaeus monodon
GAAAAAAAAAAAGGGGGAAAAATTAAAAGGGGGAAAAAAAAAAAAAAAAAATAACACCCCATATATATAAGTTATCTATTTATATGGGTGAATGTTGAAATATATGGTATGCATATTTATACTTATAGAATATACATATCATCTATCGTATCTATTATCTACTATCTATCTTTTATCATATATCTATCTATCTATCTATTATCTACTATATTATTTTATATATTATTATATATATATATATATATATATATAAGCTATGTATATGTAAAAATTATATATAAAAATATATATATAAAATATATATAATATATATTAATAAAAATATATATTTATGATTGCTTTTTTTGATTTTATATACATATAATCTTTTTGTATATATTCATGAATATATATATATATATAATATATAATATATAATAAAAAATATATATATATTATATGTATATTCAATATACTTTAATACTATATGATTAATATTTTATATTGCGTTATATGTATATATGTGTTGTTTATATTAATATATATAGATACCACACACACACACCCATATATATATATATATATATATAAAAAATATAATATTATATTTTATATTATAAATATATATATTTTTTTAATTATATATATATCATCATCATCATAAAGGGGCTAACGCCACGGGGGCCATGCCGCACCCCCCCTTCGTTTCCCAGCCACGAGGATCCCTCGAGGCGAGTCTCCAGGCGGGCCAGGGCCCATCTCTATTCCTCATTGCAAAATGCATAAAGGGGCCGGCCCCCAAGGGGGCCTCCAAAGGACTAGATAATGGCAACATCGTCGGCAAAGTCGGCCAGCCCTTTTAAATTTTCCCTAGTGCTCCGCACTGACTTTGGCTAGTAGCTCTGCCCATTATCCACCATACAAGTGTTGAAAAGTGGGGGTGCAAGGACCACCCTTGCCTCACCCCTAATTGACAGGGAAAGAAGTTCGACATACCCCCACCCACTTTACGCACTTTCATACCATATAGAGGCTTGCTATCGGGCCCAATAATCTGTTCGGAATTCCCCTGAGCCCGGGATCTCCAAGGGTTTCCCGATGCACCGAGTAAAACGCCTTCTTGAGGTCGATGTAGGCTGCAAGCCCCCACGACCAAACTCACGACGGGCGTTCCGCAATTTTCAAAGCGTAGTATAGGGTCTATTGGGACTTGCCGGGGGAGTAAAACCCAGACTGCTTGGTCTCGGGGCCTCAGAGGTGGTTGCGGATCCGTTTCAGAAGAAGTGAGCGAAAACCTTGCCTGGTAGCTGAGCAGGAATCCAGGGTAGTTGCTAAGTCCCTCGATCCCCTTTCCCCCTTCCAGAGAGGGATACCACGCCCCTCGCGGTCGGGGGGAATGGTCCCAACTGCCAATGGCATCAGGCTGTATGCGCCCGAGCCAAAGGGTTTTCACCCCCAGCCTTTACTTTTCACAGGATTCACTATGCCTGCAGCTTTCCCCTTTTCGCTTTGGAAATCGCCAGCCTACCTCTGTTAGGGTAGGGGGTTCCTCGCTGAGGGGGGGTCCGGCACGGCACTGAACTCGCTTGATCCAAGCTAATGTTGGAGGATCCCCCCGTTTAAAACTGTTTAAAATCCGCCCAACCGTTCCCAAACCCCCATATCTGAGAGTTCCCCCATCCCTAGGGCGGGGGGGCAGTCATTTAGGAGGCTTGGGGTTCAGTTTTCCGGGTTGGGGGGGGGGGGGTTTTAAAAAAAGGGCCTTCCCCCTTGGTTTGTGTGTTCCTTGCCCCTTCTCGCAGTGTCCGGCCCTAGCACCAGGGAAAACGGCGCAAGATTTGATTCCCATTCAGCCGGCTTCCCTCTAATGTCTCCAGGGAGATGGATTCTGCCTTGTCCTTGGGCGTACCCCAATGGATCCTGACGTTCGATGTTACGCGCTTGAAGGACTCCACAGAGAAAATGGATCCGTGGGTTGTGGTTTCTGAAATCGGCAGAGCTGCCGTGGCAAAACCCCGGGGCACACTCCTCCTCCCTTAATCTGCCCAAGTGAAACACCTTAGGGTGGCCATGGAGGGACGGGGGGTTTTAAAGGGGCCCCGCAGGGTAGCCACAACCACCCTATGGTCGGTGCCACAGAATCAGCACTCCGGTAAAACCCCCAGTTTTGGAGGGTCCTCCATCGCGTGCGACAAAAATGTGTCGATCTCCTTGGGCCCCTGTACCCGACGCTGTACCAAGTCCACATGCGTATTGGAGCGCTGGACCCGGAGCCAGAATCCTATTTTTCTGGGACCTAGCAAAGTCCCCGGGGAAGGAGGCTATTTTTTTCGCTGCTGGGATCACTCCCGAGCCAGGGGGCCGACAGACATCTTGAGCCAGCTGGTCCCAGCCGGGTCCGCATTTAAGTGCCCAGAACAAAGCGAATGTCTGCGGGGGCAATCGTCTGCCACAAAGTGAGTTTGGGGTAGAACCCTCTTTTTACATCGGTTTATGTACATCGGTAGGAGCGTAACAGCAATAAAAGACGAACCCAAAAAAATGCTTCGTCTCAATGCCATGATCGCTCATCACCCGGGGTCACCCCGACTACCCCAGGGTGAAGTCGCTGGAGATGGTATGGCTACACCCTGGGGGGTGGGACCATCGCGCGGCCCCGACCAGTATAGTTGTAAACCCCCCACACTGATCGTGCCGCTACCGGTTTTTTTCTCACCTCGAGAGGGGAGCCACCTCAACTCCCAGCGCTTCAATTCCCGCGTAGCAGAGGTAAACCGCCATCCTCCGCAAGGACGGATGTTCCGGCGCCTACCCGGAAAGCACGCCCAGGTTAAGCCTCGGGTGGTCACTCTGGGGGCACCCACCTCTGCCGCCCCCACCAACACAGCCCCAGATAAAGGGGGGCGGGGCTGTGGGGGCCGCCCAAACCACCTGTGGGTTCCCGAGGGCTTTCCCCCAAGCTTCATGGGGGTTGCGCCTGCCGGGGCGCAGGGGGGCGAGTAACTCTCGTCCCAAACCTGCACCCCCTTTTCCCCCCACGGGACCCCAGCCCGCCTTACTTGCTGGGTGGGAGGGGCAAAACCCCCCCCCCAGCATTCCTTCATCCGGCGTTGCCAGGGGGGTCTTCTGGGGGAGAGGACGGCAAGGCCCACCTCCCCGACCCCCCATTTCCCCGGGTGGCTAGGGGGCAGGAGTTGGTACGGGCCAAGCGTTCCACACCCGGGGGGCCATCTCCCACCTCTGGGGCCTCCTGCTGCTCCGAGATCCCCACAGATTTGCCTGGGACCCCAAGGGGGGGGACCCAGTTACCCCTGGGTGGCCACGAGGAGGCACGCGAAGTCTTAATGATGGGGAGGCTGTGACCTGGCAGGGGGGGACTTATGCTGAAACTGCTCCTTTTTCGCACTGGGCAGCCGGGGTGGGAAAATGCAAGCGAGAAGGCATGCAAGCACTAACACTATCTAGGCTCCACCCACGCTTTACTCACCATCACGTGAAGCACCCCCCCATATTTATATATAATATATAATAATATATATTATATATATTATTATATTAAAATAAAATTTTATAATATATATATATTTATATTGCTAGCTTATAATTTTCATATATATAATGTACATATTATGTATATAAAATAATATAGTTTTAAAATGTGTGTGTGTCTGAGAAAAAAAAAATTGTGGGGACCGACTTTGGACATCTTGAACAAAGGGGAAAATTTAAAATTTATTGGTCTGTAATGAGAAGTAAAAAGTATTTAGAAAAAAATTGCTGACAGGGATGGTAAAGGAAACAAGGAAGAGGCAAACGAAGACAAAACTGAGCGACAATATCAAAATTTGCGGGCTGTCGATGGTATAATGGAAAGAAAAAGGGAAAATCGGTTTGGGGGGAAGGGTGGTGGAGAGGTCCACGGCTGTCAAACATAGCATACCGTTTTGATTGATTTATGTGTGTGTGTGTGGGTGTGTATATAAAATATAATATATATATATATATATATTTATATATATATTATTATATATATATATCATAGTATATTATATATATAAATATGATATATTATATTTTATATATTATAATATTTATATATATATAATTATATATGAGAGAGAGAAGGGAGAGAGAAAAGGAAGAGAGAGAGAGAGATATGATTAGATATTAAAACCCATTATTGTTGGTATATGAGAAAATATATATTATATAATATATATATATATATAATATATTATATATAATATATATTATTATATATTATAATATTTAATATAGATAAAATAAACTTTATATAAATTAAATATATATATATATATTATTTATATATAATATATTATATTATATATATTTTTTTAAAATTATATTTATTTAAATTGTTATTTATACATATTTTTACTTTAATATACATATCTTATATTAAAATTTTATATTATATATTTTAAAATTATATATTTTATATATATTAATATATATATTTTTGGTGTGTGGTGTGGTGTGTTATATATGTAAACATACAAAATTGTGGGTGGGTGCTTCACCGCAAGGTCATGTGAAGCGAGGGTGGGTACCCTAGATAGTGTTCAGTGATTGCCCCCTTCTAAATTGCAGCTTCCACCCGGGCTAGATCAGTCGAAAAAGGGAGCAGCTTTCGAATAAGTCTCCCCGCCAGGTCACAGCTTCTCCCTCACAAGGCTTTTGCAGGCCTCCTCGTGGCCACCCATGGGCATCTTGCGGCCCCAGGTAAAAAATGTGGGGTATCCGGGGAGAGGAGGCCCCAAAGTACGAGCCTGGCCCAGCGGCATGTGGACACTCTCTGTCTCCATACCAACTCCTGCCCCCTAGCCACTCTGGGGGAAAGGGGCGGTCGGGGAGGTGGGGCCTTTCCAAATCCCCTCCCCCCAGAAAAACCCACTGGCAAAGTCTTCAATAAAGGATATGCTGGGGGGAGGGGGGTTGTCCCCCCCACCCACAAGCAAGGCGGGCTGTGGTCTCGCTAGGAGGATAAATGCGGGGCGCAGGATTGGAGTTACTCATTCCGCCTGCGCCC
>NW_023653118.1:0-2500 GCF_015228065.2 Penaeus monodon
ATTTTTTCCTCCCCCCTTTTCCCCCCCTTCCCCTTTTTCCCCCCCCCCCCCCCCCCCCCCCCTCTTTTCTTTTTTCTCTTTTTTTTGGGCCCTCCTTTTTCCGTTGTCCCCCTCCCCCCCCCCTTCCCCCCCACCCCCCTTTTTCCCCCCCCCCCCCCCCCCAAAATCCTTCTTCGCCCCCCCCCACCTCTCTTCCCCCTTCTTTTTCCCCCCCCCCCCCCTTCCCCCCCCCCCCCCTTCCCCCACCCTCCCCCTCTTTCCCCTTCCCCTCCCTCCCCCTACCTCTCTTCTTTCCTTCCTTGTCTTGGCTCCCTTTTCTACGAGTCCTTTCCCCCCCCCCCCCCCCCCTCTCCCCCCCCCCCACCAAAATCTCCCCCTCTATTTCCCCGCCCCCAACCACGCCTCGTTTCCCCCCTCTTTTTCCTTTTCCCTCTTCCTTCTCCCCCCCCTTTTTTTTTTTGAGGCTTCTCACCCCCTACCCCTTTTCCTTCCCCTCTTCCAACCCTCCCCAAACCCCGCCTTCCCCTCCCCCCCTCTCACGCCCCCATTTTTTTGGCTCAGCAAAGGCCCCTCAACCCCCACCCCCACCCGTGCTCAGCCACACCTTTTCTACACGAGATTCACACTTGCTTTTTTCTTGTGAGGGGATAGAGGGCGAATGGGAGGAGGAGGGGGGGGAGGAGAAGGGGGGAGGGGGGAGGGGAGGAGGGAGGGGGGGGGGGGGAGGGAGGAAGGAGGAGGAAGGAGGGAAGGGGGGACTAGAGGAAGAGGAGGGGGGGAGGAGATGGGATATACTGGAGGAAAGATAGATAGTAGATGATAGATAGATAGATAGATAGATATAGATGATAGATAGATAGAAGAAAAAAAGATAGAGAGAACAAAAAAAAAGAGAAGAACGAAAAATGAATAAGGAAAGAACAAAGAGAACACAAAGAGAACAAAGACAGAGAGAAAAGACGTAACGCCATAAACAGCAAAATCCCCTTAGCTATTAAATTCACTCCAAAAAAATAAAAAATAAGGATCCCCCCTAAAAAGCCCATCCCCTCTAAAGAGAGAGAGAGAGAGAGAGGAGAGAGAGAGAGAGAGAGAGAGGGGGAGAGAGAGGAGAGAGAAAAGAGGAGGAGAGAGGGCAAAACAGAAACGAGACGGAACAAAAACAAGACAGAGACGGACAGAGACAGAGACAGAGCGAGACGAGCAGAGACAGAGACGAGACAAGCAAACAGAGACGAGAAGAGACAGAAAGGACGAGACAAAAAAGAGACAGGCCCAAACAGGGACACAGAGAGAAGAGAAAAAAAGACCACCACTGGGATAAAAAATCGTCAGAGGAGAACTGGGGAAGAGGGCAGTATCAGCAGCCCTGATAATTAATTGAGAAATGAGGCTTCCTGGTTCTTCAAGTGCTCCGGGGCCCGTCATGGTGTGGCTGCCGGGGGACGAAACTAAAACATTTTGGGTGTTTCTGGGTTTATGGGGGTCGCTTCCCTTTTTGTTATTCCGGTTTTTGGGTTGTTTTTTTTCCCTCTCGTGGGCTCTTCACTCTATTCTTCTGTTTCTTTTTCTTCTTAATTGGGTTATCTCGTTTTTTTTTTTTCTTGTTCTTGTGTTTTTTCTTTTTTTTTTTCCCTTTTCTTTTTCGTTCTTCATCTTATGTTAAAATATTGATTAAAAAAACGTGTTAAAGCATGGGGTAGGGTACTGACCTGTGTTTATGTTTGTTGTTGCGCATAAGTTGGTATTATATTTTTGTGATGTCTGCGTGCTTGCTTTTATGCATAGAAATTTTATAGTGTTTTTTAAATGAAAATTTTCTATAGAAATAATCGTGAAATAAGTGTCGAAAATTCCATCGTTGTGCAAAAAATTGTTTTTATCATTTAGTTTTTTTGGTTTCTCATTGACTTTAAAGTAGACTTTTACTTTTTTATATATTTTTTCTTTTCCAAAGTGAATATACGTTTTCTGTTACATAATTCGTTTTTTCGTATCGTAATAAAAATCTGCGCATCGAACATTCCCAATTGATTTTATAAAATGCGTTCAAATATATGCTGTATATATTAAACATGTAACATTTTCTATCCCGACATCAACTGCCTCCATAAAATGATTTACGATCTTACGTTCTCCGTTCCGTTTCTTCGAAAAGTCAAGGGGGGGGGGGTGAAGAAGGGGTAAGGGGAGGAGGAGGAGAGGGGGAGGATGGGAGGAGGAGGAGGAGGAGGAGGAGAAGAAGGAGTAGGCGAGGAGGAGGAAAATGATGAAGAGGAAAGTGAGGAGGAGGAGAAGGAGGAGGAGGAAGAGGAAGAGGGGGAGGACTAGGAAAAGGAGGAGGAGGATAAGGAATAGGAGAAGGAGCGGGATGGGGAGGAGATGGCGAGGAAGGGTGGATGAGGAGGAGTAAAGAAGAAGAAGAAAAAAAGAAGAAGAAGAAGACTAATAGGAGGAGGAAGAGGAGGAGGAGGAGGACGAGGCAAAGGAGAAGGAGGGG
>NW_023653121.1:0-27500 GCF_015228065.2 Penaeus monodon
GAGAAATAAAAGTATGAGAAAAACTTGCTGACGGGGAGGTAATAGGAAACAGAGGAAGAGGCAAAACCGAAGAAAAGACTGAGCGACAATATCAAAGATATTTGCGGGCTGTCGATGGTACAAGTGGAAGAAAAAGCGTAAGATCGAGTTTAGTGGCGAAGGATGGTGGAGAGGTCCACGGCTGCTCAAACATGAGTCATACCGTTATTGATGATGATATAAGAATATCTATATATATGATAAATATATAAATAGATGTAAATACATATACATATAAATTTTTATATATAAATTATATTAATATACAACCGAGTGGTTAGAGCATCGACTCAAGACTGTCACGACAGCAATCTGAGTTCGAGGGTTCGATCCCCGCCGGCGCGCTGTGTCCCTTGGGCAAGGAACTTCACCTCGATGCCTACCTAGCCGCGTGGGTGACAAGCCAGCCCAATTCAGTGCCGGTCCAGAACCGATGGTGACGGTGATAAAAACACGGGAGGAATGTGTGTGTGTGTGTGTGTGTGTGTGTATGTGGATGTTTGGATGTCTGAGTGTGAATGCGTGTATGTGTGTGTTTTTGTGTATATTTTTGTGTGTGTGTTGTAGGTTCTGTTTGAGCCGCCGTGGTCACAGCATGATACTTGATTGTAGTTTTCATGTTGTGAGCTTTTGGAGTGATACGTGGTAGGGTCCCCAGTTCCTTTCCACGGAGAGTGCCGGTGTTACCTTTTCGGTAGTCATTCTCTCTATTTATCCGGGTTCGGGTGAGTATGAGTGTGTGTGTGTGTGTGTGTGTGTACATGCGTTGTGTGTGTGGTGTGGGTTGTACATGCGTTGTGTGTGTGGTGTGTGTGTGTGTGTGTGTGTGTGTGTGTGTGTGTGTGTGTGTGTGCGTTTTAGTTGTGTCTATCTAGTATTATATATATATATATATATCTATATATATATATATATTATTAATAACATCAAAAGTTATTATAAATAAAAAATTTTTTGTAACTAAATTCTTTTAGTTATACTTTTCATATACCCCTAAAACTTAGCAACTATCTGCAGTCACTTGGGCAGGCTTAACAAGATTGCTGAAGTAAGTGGGATCTGTGTTTCACGATGACTTCTTCAGCGCGTCATCTAGTTCATCAGTTAGAGAAATATCAAGCTGAGACGGTGTTGTACAGGTAGCTTTCTTTGCCTGTTCTTCCAAAGCTATAATTTCTTCAGCTCTTTTCTTCTCTTCTTCTGCTTGCTCTGTATTAGGCGGCTCGCTTCTGCCACCGCGTGCTCTTAGTTCTCACGCCCGCCACCACTCAAGGATGTACCACAGGCCTTACCCGCCGGGACAAATGAGGCCGCAGCCGCAGCTGTAAAAGCATAGACCTTCCGTCCTTCTGTGCAATCGCGAGACTACAACCTAAAATAGGTTCGCATGAGGGCAAAAAAACGCCGCGACAAAACTACTAGATCTTTCTTCTTTTCATTTTAGTATTTTTAGTATCTATTTCATAAACTAGCTTGACTGAACAAAACATTAGCTTCATGAACAGAGCTCCCTTTTAAAATTCCAAATTTTTCATAAAAACTACATGCAACAATCACAAAAAAAAGAACCATGTTTAACTATAAAGTTTGGAGTTAATGACATTATAAATTTTGAATTTATCACTACTTAGATACGAGCCCCGAGTGAGTGTGGAGGAGTTTGGTGTTTGTTCTCTAAAAAAAAGGCTAGGTCTACCGCGGGCCTCAAGTGCCCGTAAAATATATATAGGTTAGAACACTGGACCCCAAACCCCTCATGGTCCGATTTCAATTCCCTCGCCCGGCAGTCGAAAAATGTGTTGGGGGGTGGTTGTGTAGGTGTTGTGTGTGTGTGTGTGGTGGGCATGAGTGTTTAGTGGTGGTGTGTGGTTGTAGTGTAGTGTGTTGTGTGGGGTATGTTGTGTACGTGTGTGTTGTGTTTTTTGTGTGTGTGTAAAAGGCTATATCCTTAGTAAAAGGGGAAACGAGGGTAGTTATACTTTTTAAGGGTTGACTTTTTATTTTGAGATTTTGACCCCACGCGTAAAAACACACAAGACATTTTAGTTATAATGGGCCGCGGGAGGTCACGGTCAGCCCCCGGAGGGGGGGGCGGAGTGCCCTTGGGCGCTGGTAGGGTACGAACTCCCGGTCAAACGGGTAGATATAAAAGTGACCTCCCCCCTCGCGAGGGGGGGGTTTTATTTGGGACATTTGGATCCAGGGAAAAACCCAGTGGTCACTGGAACAGAAAAGAAATTATCCACACCTGAAACAGAAATGAATACCCAAATTTTATATTAATAAAGTGTGGATAATTCATTTCTGTTACAGGATGGGGAAATTTTTTTCGTTACAGGATGTGGATAACTATTTCTGTTACCAGTGGACCACTGGCGTTTTCCCCGTGGACCCCAAATGTCCCCAAAAAAAATAAGAACACCCGCTCAGCGAGGGCGGAGGTACTTTTTTATATCTGCCTGTTTGACCGGGATTTCGTACCCAGTCCCAGCGCACTGGGTCAGCCCCGCCCCTCTCCGGGAGCTGACCGGACCTCCGCGCGGCCCGATTATAACAAGACATGTTAGTTATAATCGGGCCGCGCGGAGGTCACGGTCAGTGCCGGAGGGGGGGCGGAGCTGACCTTAGTGGCGGGTAGCGGCTACGAACCCCGGAAAAACGAGGTCAATATAAAAGTGACCTCCCCCCTCGCGAGGGGTTTTCTTTTTTGGGAATTTGGATCCAGGGAAAACAGCCAGTGGTCCACTGGTAACAAAAATAGAATACCCAACATCCTGAAACAGAAATAGAATTATCCACATTTATATTGTCGGCCCCCAATCGCGCCTCGCCCTCGAGGCGCCTTTCAAGGGTGACCTAATTTGGGGTGGTTTTCCGTTCTCGTGGTGTCCTGGTCCCTTTTCGTGGCTTCTCGCCCCGTCGCCCTAATCCCTGGTCCTCTGTGTAATGCCCTTTCCTCGTTCACACGTCCTCGAAAGTCTCGCAAAGGTCCTCCTTGACTTGGGGATTCGTTTGCCTTTTCCTGTAGCCTGGCCCAGGCCTAACCGGCGGGTCCCGTCCACACGCCCTACAGATCCGTCCAGGCCCTTTCGGTCCACCGTCTCATAATTTCATCGGATCTAGGGGCGTCGGGCAGGGGCGGCACCCGGGGGCTGCTGAATCTGCCTACGAGCTCCTGGAGTTGACCGGATCTCAGGCGTCCGCCAGGCACAGTTTTGGGGGCGACGATACCTGCGGAAAGGGGGCTGGTTCGTGGTTCTACGGGGAGTTGGCAGGAAAACCCCTTTTTCTGACGAAAATCCTGTCCGGGGGCCCTAGGGCGATCTTGAGGGAGCCCTTTTACAGCATCTAAGGGCTCCCCGGGGGCCCGTGCGGTCCGACTGCATATAAATCGGGGAGCCAGATCATACACGTAAGGGCCAGAGTAAGAAAAAAAGTAAGGCAACAGAGAAGAGGGTGGTAATTACACTAGCCGGTATTCATAAAAATTTACGGTTTTTAATTTTGGGTTTTTAAACTTATTTTCGTTTTTTTTTTTCTTTTTGTGTTTTTTTTCCAAAGGTAAAGAAAAAAAATAGAAGAGGGAGATGTCAGTAGCGGTCCGCATAGACCTATTTGAATAAAAAACATCCGATGATATGAGAATAGAAAAGGGGAACGAACATCGGGGATCCCGGAAGATCTTTTTGAACCATAGCGTCACAAGATAAGAAATAGATGTAATTTGTACTTATGTAGAACCACTGTCACGCAGAAAAATTGCGGGTAAAGAGATACATCTAAATTTTTTACCCCGGCATAAACACAACCGCCTTAAAATGAAAAAGGGCAGGTTTTTCTGGGGTTGTGAGTGAGGTAAAGGTGTGTGTGTTTTGGTTGGAGGGGACGCATCTTTAATTTTGAGGGGGAAGGAGAGTGACCTCCACAGAGAATGAATCACAAAACGAATTTTAGCGTTCAATAAAAAAAATGAAGAAAATTAGCAATGTGTATTAAGATTATTCAAACCACATTTGAATTTAACATAAAAAGATATGCGAAGAATGTAGCATAAATAAAGGGGGACAGAAAAAATATTGCCAAATTTTTATCAAGAAAAATCTTCTGGGGGTCAGAAATCTGAACTCCCGGGTACATGTCTAGCTTTGCACGTAGACTTCAAAAAAACTCAATAAGGGGGGGACCTATACCAAATGCCGTATAGACTAAAGGACTGAGCAGGAAATAATATCCTCTCTTCTGCGATCTGTAATGGCGCTCGAAAATTTTCCAAAAAGGAATATAATTACGAATAACAAAACGCTTGGGGGTCCCAAAAAACGAAAGCGACTTAAGAGGGGAGAAAGGTGTGTTTAATAAGCGAATAATGTTTCAGTTTTAAACCTAGCCTACATTAATTAACGGAGTAACCGCGGGTCCCCGATAAAAGGGGAGCCAAAAACAAAAATAACTTCGGTTATTGCACCTATCTCGAACGACGGAGCGCAGATTATTAGGCGTTTACGCAACCCCGGGGCAATATCGGGAAATTTTGTGCACATGAAGAGGGAAGACCCTACGCTTATTCAAACTAATTTTTTTTAAAATAAATTTCCCGTTACTTTTCGTTCTAGCCCCGATAGAACGTGCCCCAAAAAAGCAATGTAAAAATGATCTTTGCCCTTTCCCCACGCCGCCACCGACCGGGAAAAGAGAAAGTGAGGTCAGGTCAACCTTTTTCAACCAAGTGACCGAAAAAAAAAAAAAAGGGGAAGGCGGGTTTCGGGCGCGGGGTTTTAGAACGAATAAAATAAAAATGATTTCGGAAAAGAAAAAACACGACGCTTTAAATTGTTGCAGATGAAACAATATAAATCCTAAAACGGAAAAAAATAAAATTTACTTAAAACGAACGAATTCATTTTTATTGATCACATACTCGATCGCACGGAATACGATCTGAGGTGGAAAAAATAGTGGAGAATGTTTTGCTGTATTAGCCCTTTTAACCAAAAAAAAAACAAGGGTTAACACAGTTGGGAAAAGGAAGGGAAAAAAAATAAAAAAAGGGGGGGCCCAAACGGGTTATTACGTGTTTTTTTTTTTTTTTTTTTTTGCCATGTTTTGAAGGGTCGAGCGGATTTCTTGGGGGGTGGTTTTTCCGTGTTGAGAAAAAAGGATGAACGGCCTCGTGCCTCCACTTTGAAAGGGGGTATGCGTACTCTATTAGGGCTGACAGGCGAAAACACACGTAAAGGGGTGAACACACGCCGGGGACGACGACTTGTCTAAAGGGTAAAAAAGGCCGCGTGGAGGCCACGGTCAGCTCCCGGGGGGGGGCGGAGCTGACCTTGTGCGTGGTAGCTGGTACGAATCCCGGTAACGAGGTCAGATATAAAATGTGCCCTCCGCCCCGCTGGGGGTGGTTTATTTGGACATTTGGATCCACGGGAAAACGCCCGTGGTCCGGGTAACAGAAAAGAATTATCCACATCCTGTAACAGAAATAGAATTATCCACATCTTATGTGTGTGTGTGGGTGGTGTGTTAGGAGGTGTGTGGGTGTGGTTTGTAGTGTGTGGTGAAAAAGTGTATGTTTTGGGGGGTATATGTAGTGGTGTGTGTGTATGAAGTATGGTTATGTGTGGTAAGATTTTGTTGGTATTGTATGTTAATGTGTGGTATAGGGTGTAGTGTGCGTGTGGGGTGTGTTTGTAGGGTTTGGTGTGCGTGGCATGTGGTGTGGGTGGGCGGGTGGGGGGGTATGTGCGTGTCTGTTTTTGTAAGGTGTGCATGTAGTGCGTGTTTTTGGTGTGTGTGTGTGTGGTGGTTTGTGTCTGTGTGTGTATGTAAGTGGGGGTTGTGTGTGTCTGTGTAGATGGTGAGTGTGTATGTGTGTGGTGTGTTGCACATGTGGTGTGTGTTGAGAGGATGTGTATAGAATAGTAATTTAATAAATTTATATCTCCAAATCCGTCTGGTGTTAGTGCGGTTGCACAACCGTGTATGGTGTGTGAATGCACCACATCGGCGTGTGTCGCACACGCACACACACACACACACACACACAACAAACACACACACACCACAACACACACACACACACACCAACACAACCCCACACCAAAACACACACACACGCACACACACAACCACGACACACGCCACACACGACACCCACAAACACCACACACACAACACAACACAACAAAGACGGATTTGAAAAATTTTGGGTTTAGTCTTACTTAGAGTACGATATGGGCCCGCGGTGGCCGAGTGGTTAGAGCGACTCAGACGGGCACGCGGCAATTGAGTTCGGGGGTTCGATCACCGGGCCCGGGGGTTTTTCCCTGGGCAAGAAAATTTACCTCGATAGTGCCTAGCCACTGGGTGGCCCAAAGGAGCCCCAAATCAGTGCCGGGCAGACCCGGGTAAATAGAGTGGGACTCGATAAAAACCGGGCGGAGGCAATGGGGAAACCACCGCCTAAAATGCCCAAAAAAATCATGGAAATGCTGACGCCAACGTTTCCCGGTGGGACAGGGCATTGAAAAAAAAATATATGTACATATATTAATATATTATATGTTAAATTTTAAAATATTTATATATATATATATTTTTATATATTATTTTTTTTTTTTTTTTCAAGTGCCTTTTCCCCCAAAAAGGGCGTTGGCGATATGGATTCCATGATTTTTTTGGCAATTTTTAACGGGGGTTTTCCCTTGCCTTCCCCCCGGTGTTTTTTTTTTTTTTTGAGTCACCATGTTATTTTTCGGGTTTTGGGACCGGCCTGACTTGGGCTGGGTTGCCCACCCCGTGGTAGGTAGGGAATCGAGGGGAAAACGCGCCGGCCGGGAACTGAACCTCGAACTCAAATTGCCCTCGGACGTTTGAGTCCGATGTCTAACCCCTCGTCCACCGCTGCCCCAAATTGATGATGATATAAGAATTTTCGATATGAAGTTTTCCCAAAAACATATCCAACTAATAAAAACCAGAATGCAAAAGACAGGGGCAATTGTCTCCGCACCTCTTTAAAATATATTCGAAAAAAAATTTGAGAGGTGCTCTAGAGAATTTGAAGGAATGTGGATGTTGGAGGTACAAAAAATCAAATCTAGGACGCCGATGAATAGTTTTGATTGCCCGCAGGTATGAACACAAAAACTAGAAAAGTTAGAGAAGCAAGCGAAAGGTGGCTGTTTCTTAAAGCCAAGAAAACAAAGATCATGAAGATTCAAAGAAACCCGGGAATGGGAAAAATGATGAACGTTTTAATAATGGAAGATTGGGAAAAAAGTGAAAGAGTTATTATCTTTGGGGTGTTTTAATAAAACTATGATGATTTTATCAGAGATAAAAAAAAATTTCCATGGTGAGGTGGGATGGTGATAGGAAAAAAGGAAAGAGGTAAACCAAAACAAGATGAGCAACAATATCAAAAAATTGCGGGCTGTCGATGGTACAAGTGGAAAGAAAAGCGTAAAATGAGTTTAGGGCGAAGGATGGTGGAGAGGCCCCCGGGTGCTCAAAAAAAGAGCAACGTTTTGTGGATATAAAACAGCTCCAAGATAAAATGAACTCTTAATTTTTCCACAAAACATTCATTTATTGTAACAGTTCACATTTTCATTTTGGGGATCTTTTAATTTCATGATCTTAGTTTTTTGGGATTAAGAAAAAGCCAGAAGAATATTAATAATGATAAATAAAAAATATGTAAAATACATATACATATAAATTTTTTTAAAATATATTAATATGGTTTGAGCTCGGATTCAAAACTGTCACGCGGCAATTGAGTTCGAGGGTTCGAGTCACCGGCCCGGGGCCCTTGTTCCTTGGCAAGGAATTCCCCCGATGCCTACCTAGCCGCGGGGGGGCAAGCCAGCCCAAAATCAGTGCCGGTCCAGAAAGGGTAAATAGAGGGTGACTCGATAAAAAAAAAGGGAGGGAATTTGTGTGTGTGGTGTGTGGATTTGGTTTTGAATGCGTGATGTGTGTGTTTTTTGGTGTATTTAGTTCGTTGTGTTGTTTGTGTTGGTGTGTGTAGGTTCAGTTGAGCCGCCGGGTACGCATGATACTTGATTGTAGTTTTTATGTGTTGTGCTCTTTGGGGTGAGTAGTGGTAGGGTCCCAGTTCCTTTCCACGGAGAGTCCGGGGTTACCCTTTTTGGTAGCATTTCTCTATTATCCAGGCTTGGGGCTGCCCGACTTGGGCTGGCTTGTCACCCATGGTTTAAAAAAGGGAATTGAGGGAAGTTTCCTCACATAGTGGCTTTTGGAGCACGTGCTCTGATTTACATAAAAATTTAGGTGAGTGATAGAGTGTGGGGGTTGGGGTGTGTTGTACAGGTTGGGGTGTGTGTGTGTTTGGTGTGTACAGCTTGTGGTGTGTGTGTGTGTGTGTGTACAGGTTTTTGTGGTGTGTGTGTGTGGTGTGTTTTTTGTGTGTGTGTGTGTGTGTAATGCGTTGTGTGTGTGTGTTTTTGTGGTTGTGTGTGGGGTTTTTCCCCGGTGTGTGTGTGTGCGTTGTGTTTGTTGTGTTTATCTATATATATTATTAATAATATATATATATATATATATATATTAAATATCATCAAAAGTTTTTATAAATAAAAACTTTTTCGTAATAAATTTTTAGTTAGTACTTTTCATATAGCCCCCAAAACTTAGCACTATTGCAGTCGCTTGGGCGTTTTAAAAAGATTGTGAAGTAAATGGGATCTGTGTTTCACAGACTTCTTCAGACGTCATTAGTTCATCATTAGAGAAATTCAAAATGAAGATGTTGTACAGGTAGTTTCTTTTTGTTTTCCAAAAGTTTTAAAATTTTTTCAGCCTTTTTTTTTTTTTGCCGTCTGTATTAGACGGCTCGTTTGCCCCGCGTGCTTTAGTTCTCACGCCCCCCACCCCCTCAAGGATGTCCCCAGGCCTTACCCCCCGGGAAAATGAGGCCGCGCCGCAGCTGTAAAGATAGACCTTTCCCCCTTTTGGCAACGCGAGATACTAAAATAGGTTGCATGAGGGCAAAAAAAAGCCCCGAAAAAACAAGATCTTTTTCTTTTCATTTTTTGTATTTTTTAGCATCTATTTCTAAAAATAGCTTAGAAAAAAATATTAGCTTCTAACAGAGTCCATTTAAAAAACCAAAAATTTATAAACAACATACATGCAAAATCACAAATTGAAGTAACCTAGATTAACTATAAAGTTTTGAGTTAAGCTACATTTATAAATTTGAATTTCTGTCAAACCCTTTGAACGAGACCCCGGGGAGTGTGGAGGATGTCTTTGGTGTTGTTTTCTAAAGAAAAGGCTAGCGTTACCGCAGGTCTCAAGTGCCCCTGAAATATATTGGTTTGAACAGGACTAACCCCCATGGTCCCCAGTTTAATTCCCCGCCCCGGCAGTCGTAAAAAGGTGTGTGGTGTAGGTGTGTGGTTGTGTGGTGTGTGTAGGTGTGTGTGTGTGTGTGTGTGTGGGTGGGTGTGGTGGTGTTTTGTGTGTGTGGGGGTGTTGTGTGGCAATGTTTTGTGTGTGATGGTGTGTGAGTGTGTGTGGGGTGAGTGGTGTGTGGTGTGTGGGGTGTTTGGGTTATGTGTAGGTTGGTGTGATGTGTGTGTGTGGGGTTGTTGGTTTTGGCAGGGTTTTTGGTGCATGGGGTTTACGGGGGTTTTGGGTGTGAGTGTTTGGCGTGGTGTGTGTGGGGTGTGTGGTGGGGGTGTGTGTGTGTGTTGTGTGTGTTTTTGTGTGGGGTTTGGGGGTGTGTGGTGTGGTTTTGTGAGGAGTGAGTGTTTACCGTGTGCGTTTTCCCGTGTGTAAGGTGGTGTGTGTATGTTTGGGGGTGGTTTTGTGTGTGTGTGTGTGTGTGGGTTTGGGTGGTGGGTGTGTGTGGTGTGTGTGTGTTGTGTGTGTGGGAGTATTGACGTGGGGGGGGTGTGGTATGTATGGTTACGTGGGTGTGTGTTTGGGTGTGGGGTGGGTGTGTGTTGTGGAGGGGTGGGGTGTAGTTTGTATGGTGTGAGGTATAAGTGTATTTTGTGGGTATAGTATGTGGGGTGGTGTATGAATGTTGGGTTTTTGCTGGTGTAAGGTTTGTGTGTGTATGATTAAAAGTGTGCGTATGGTGTGTTTGTGCGGTGGGTGTGTTTTTAGGTGTTTTTGGGGTGCGTGTGCTGTGTGTGTAGGTGTGTGCGTGTGTGGGGGGTATGTGCGTGTCTGGTTGTAATGGTGCATGTATGTGCGTGTGTAGGGGGTGGTGTGTGGGTGTGATGTGTGTTGTGTGGGAGTAAGTGTAGGTTTTGGTGTGCTCTGGTAGATGTGGAGTGTATAGATGGTGTGGTGTGTTTCACAGTGTGTGTGTGGAGAGAGAGGGTATAGATAAGTATATTTATATCATTATATCTCCAAATCCTCTGTGTGCTTATGTGCGCGTGCACACCACGATTATGTGGTGTGAATGCACACACATGGCGTGTGTGACACGCACAAACGCCCCGCACGCACGCCCACCACAAACACACAATCCTAACCAAGACCAAAATCAGGATTTGGGGGCTGTTAGGGGAAACCCCTTCACCGTCCATGCTTACGGCGAGGACGTTAAAGTTACATAAAGTTTTACATACCTGTAGCTTAGTCCATATCTCTGGGTTGTCAGACCAGGAAGTCAGTAAAATGATTGGTCTAACAAAACAGTTACACACACCCACAAACACATTTATATATACGAAAAAAAAAAAAAACTAAATGAATACATACCAACCCTACATAATATATATATATAGAATAACATATATAATATATTTTTATATATAAAATATAAAATATATACATGTGTGTGTGTGGTGTTTGTGTGTGTGTGTATGTATCTATCTATATAGATAATAGATAGAAAACACCCACACACAAGCACACATAAACACATATGAAAAAATACACAAAAAACACACACACACACACACACACACACACACAACACATACACAACACACACACAACACACACACAACACACACACAAAACACACACAAAACACACACACACACAACAACACACGCACACACAACACACGCACACACTCTCTCTCACACACACACAATATATATATATATATATATATGTAGTATATATATATATAAAATATATATAAAATAATATTATATATATCTGTGGGGTGTGTGGTGTGTGTGTGGTGTGTGTGTGTGTGTATGTGTGTGTGAGAGAGGGAGAGGTATATTTAGAATATATGTGCGTGCACGTTGTGTTGGTTTTTCTTTTGCACTTCACATGTAAAATGATCGGGGTGTTTGGGAATTCAGATAAGTTAGAAAAAAATTCCAAACACCCAGTATCAATTTACATGTGAAGTGCAAAAGAAAAACCAACTACCTTTTTAGATACTATGGTTACCAACAAACAGCGGCACCTTCCATACTAGTATTTTCCGTAAACCAACATTCACTGGCCTTGGCCTACACTTCCTCAGTTTACCCATATATATACAAAATTAACGATAAAAACTCTATCACTAGGGCCTACAATTTATGTAGTAACGGGGCAGCCTTTCTCAAGAATTTTTTTTTCTAAAAACTCCTTACAAACAAATGGTCCCCTTTCAATTTTTTGAAAAATAACAAAAAACCTTTTTTGACAACAAATTTCCAACCCTTTCTGAAAAAAAAAAATTTTTAAAAACTCCATATTTGGGGATCTAAACTTAAAATCAAAAAAAAGTTAAAAACCATTTTACAAAAAACCCCAAGGTTAATACTTTTTTTTCATAACCCCAAACAAAAAAAATTCATGAAACAAACCTATGAACTATAGTTCTGTTATGTTCAAAATGTTTATTTTTTTTTACCGTTTCCGTGGGACGTGGGTAACCCAGACTCCCCGAAAATTACGAAATAAAGGAAAGTCCCAGAATGGCTGTGGAAACCCTTCCGGGAAAAGGAAAAATAAACTAACCCTTTCCGAACAAAAATTTTAAAATTTTCCCTCACCCCCCAGGATAACCTTGGGGAACCCCCAAAAGGTCCAGAATTTTAAACAAACAACCACTTTTTCCTTGTTTACCCAAAAACCCCCCTTTCCCAAAAAAAAACCCAAAATTTAAATTAAAACCCATATTTATTCATTTGTTTTTTTAAAATTTTTTGTTATTTTTTTTTTATTTTGGGTTTTACTTATTGTCCCCGTTTATTTAACTTTTGTTAAAACCCAGACCCCCCTGTTTAGTAAACATCAAAAATTATTTCCGCTTAAAACATTGAAATGAAATTTTTTGCCTTGAACTTTCAAAAAAAAGATGAGTTCTTCCGGGCCGATTTATACCCGGATAATAAATAATAATTATTAAAAAATATTTTTTATAATAATATTATTTTTATTAAATGTATATTGTATAGGGTATTTATTATATAATTTATAATTATAATATTAATATATATATAAAAATATATATATCAAAATATATACACATATAACACAAGTATAAAAAAGAATATATACACCCCGCACAAAGATACACGCGAAAACCCCCACACACACGCACACACCTTTTTTCCATACCACAAAAAACACACCAGACATCAACAACACCCCACATTTATACACACCACACACACACTCATATATTTATATATATTTTTTAATATATATTATATATATATATCAAAAGGTATGCTCATTTTTGGCAGCCGTGGACCTCTCCCCACCTTCGCCAAAAACTCGATTTACGCTTTTCTTTCCACTTGTACCATCGAACCCCAAAATATTTTTTGATATTGTCGTCAGTTGTCTTGGGTTTTGCCTCTTCCTTTTTTCCCCTATCACCATCCCTGTCAGCAATTTTTTCTAAATATTTTTACTTCTCATTACATGACAATAAACTTTAATTTCCTCTTGTCAAGATGAGATATATATATATATACTTATATAATGAATGGAAGCACTGCTTCTGTGTTGATACTATCGTAGAAAAACCCCACTAAAGCAGAATTAGAAATCACACACAACAACACACTCACTCATATATCTAATATATATATATAATATATATACATATAATATATGTGTGTGTGTGTGAGTGTGGTTGTGTGTGTGTGCTGTGTTGTGTTGTATATATATATATATATCTATATATATATATTTACAAATATATGCTGTTATTATAAATATATACAAATAATATAATGTGAATATACATACACACACACACACACAAACACACACACACACACACACACACACACACACTACAAACATAATATATACTTATATATATATATATATATATATATAATTTACATATATCGTATATAGATGTATACAATAACCTCAGCTTTGTCCGTAAGGTAATGCTTCGGTCTTTCCAGATGTATTGAGAGCAATTGTGGTGCTTTTGGCAATGGGTAATTCTTCTTTTTTTACTCCGGGAATCATCATATGTATTAGTTAAAACAGCTCCAAGATAAGTGAACTCTTCACATTTTCCACAAATCATCATTGATTTTGGTAACATGTTCATCATTGTTCATTGCGGTTATTTTGAATCTTCATGATCTTAGTTTCGTGGCATAAGAAATAAGCCAGCTTTTCGCTTGCTTCTCTAAACTTTATTAGTAAGTGGGTGTAGTTCAGTGATAATAACTATGTACATGTAAATTATATATAATATTATAATGTATATATATATATATATATATAATATATATATATATATATATCTATAGATATATACATATATATTCCATTGTATCAGCACGGAAGAGTTGTTTTTGCTATTCATATATATTATATATAATATATACTATATATATAGATGTATATATCATTATCATCATCAGGGGCTAACGCCGACCGGTGGGCGCTATGGGCCGCATCCACTCCTTCGGCTTCAGCCACGAGGATCCCTCGAGGCGAGTCTACAGGCAGGCACCGGCCCATCTCAATTCCTCGCGAAGATCTCGTCGCAGCTTGACCCAAGCAGGAT
This sequence comes from Penaeus monodon, assembly GCF_015228065.2. Taxonomy (NCBI): domain Eukaryota; kingdom Metazoa; phylum Arthropoda; class Malacostraca; order Decapoda; family Penaeidae; genus Penaeus; species Penaeus monodon. Next base: position 14,027 of record NW_023653121.1, read on the forward strand.
CTCCAGGTCGTCCCAAGGTCTCCTCCACCTAGGGTTGTCTCGCAGAGAGACAACCGATGGGGCAGGGTCGTCCACAGGGAGGCGAGTAGGTGGCCATATAGTCTGAGTTGGCGAGTCACGGATATGCAAGTAACGCGTCCCATGCCAGTCTACCGTGTTTGTAACCGCCCGGTTTGAACATGTCCTGCCAACTGTACCCCATGATCGCGCGAAGGGACTTGTTACAAAAAGCATCAAGGCGAGACTCAAGGACACTGGATAACGTCCAGGTTTCATTCCATAGAGCAAAAACTGGCAGTATCAAGGCTTGAAAGACACTCAGCTTGGTCCTTCTGCATAGTACCGACATCTCCAAAGCTCTTTGTTGATCGATTCATGGCTCCTGTTGCCAGACAATCAGCTACTGACTTCTGGTCTGACAACCAGAGATATGGACTAAGCTACACAAATGGTATGTAAAATTTTATGTAACTTTAACGTCATCGCCGTAAGCATGGAATTCGAGTGAACGGGTTCCCCTAACAGGCCTCCCAGATAAGGCTGGAGATCTTGGTCTTTTTCAGGAGACCTTTAGGGCCTAGGGGCTTCGCCTCATTGACTAACTGCATCAAGAGCCACACAAGTGACCCAAGGCCTCAGATAGGATGGCAACATCGTCGGCAAAGTCAAGGTCTGAGATCTTAATATGCCTAGTGTGCCTCCAACCGACTTTGGCTAGTAGCTGCCCATATCCAGTCCATACAATTGTTGAAAAAGTATTGGTGCAAGGACACAAGCCTTGCCTCAACCATTAATTAACAGGGAAGAAGTTCGAAATACCCCACCCACAACTTACAGCACTTTCAAGTACAAGCATAGAGGCTTGCTAATCAGGCCAATGAATACTATGTCGAATTCCCTGAGCCTCGGATCTCTCATAGCGGATTCCTGAATGCACCGAGTCAAACTACTCTAGGCGCTGTAGGCTGCAAAGCAACCCACGACTAAACTCACAACAGCGTTCCACAATTGCAAGGAGTATATCACGAGGCTCCCGGTCTCTATGACCGGCATGTAGGTGGCTGTGGATCAGTTTCAGAAGAAGTGGGCGAAAAACCTTGCCTGTATGCTGAGCAGGTATGTCTGCACGGTGAATTAGGCTACAAATCCAACAATCCCCTTTCCCATTCACAGGAGGGATAGACCACTGCTCCTCAACAGGAGTCAGGGGGAAAATTGGACCAGACTGCAAATGGCTGTCAGGACGTATGCAGGCCCCTGAGCATCAAGAGTTCAGCCCAGCCTTTAGCAGTCACCGATAAGGGATATCACATATGCCTGCAGCTTTCCCAAAGTCAGCTTGGAAATCGCCGCCTCTGTTAGGGTAGGAGTTCCTCGCTGATGGGTGGGTCCGGCACAGGCCTGAGACTCGCTTGCATCCAAGCTAACTAACTGTTGGAGGGTCTACCTGGTACAAACTGCTCAAAGTACTCAGAACCAACTGATCCGAGATGAATTCCGTCCATCCGCTGATCGGACTGCAGTCGTTGTGAGGGGGATTAAGATTCAGCTTTCTCAGGGCTTGGTAGCAGGGTTCGAAGGTATTTACCAGAAAGGCCGTCGATCTCCTCACAGATTCCTGATGAATGTTCACTTGGCTCCTTCTCAGCAGCTGTCCGAGCCCTAAGCCACCATGGAACGACGCAAGACTTGATTCCCATTCAGCCGAAACCTTGCGACATGCTCAAGTGGCCTCTAATGTCTCAAGGGAGATGAATTCTGCCTTGTTCTTGGGTATACGCCAGAGTGGACTCCGGAGATATAAATGAGTATATCTAATAGTAACACATGTATTAATATTATATATATATATAATATATATAATATAATAATATAAAACAGAATATATATATAATCATATAAATATATAGTGTGTGTGGTATGTATGCAATGTATGTATGTATAATAGTATATTATGAATTATATATACATACATACATACATACATATAATAGTTATATATATATATATATATATATTACATATATAGATAAGCTTAGTGTATATATATATATAGATAAGTATATATTACTATATATATAGAATATATATATATGGATATAATACATATACACACACAAAAACCAGTATATAATATATATATATAGAATATATATAAATAGGTATATATATATATATATTATAATATATATATATATATAGATAATATATACACACACTCAACACACTCACACACACCCACACACCACACACACACCCACACCACACCAACATTATTTATATATATTATATATTATATATATATATATATTATCTATATGTATATTAATAATATCGATATATATATATATATATATATAGATATGAATGCAGATATATAGTATATATATATCTATATATATATAATATATATACTATATATAATATATTGATGGAAACATGTTTACAATCAATGGAATGATTGTGGAAGGTGTCGAAAGAGTTCACTTTATCTTGGCGTCTTGGTTTTAAACTAATACATATGATGATTCACCGGAGATAAAAGAAGATTACCATTGCAAAGAGCCCAGTTCTCTCAAGAACATTGAAAAGACCGAAGCATTACCTGACGGACAAAGTGGGAGGTTATTGAACTCATTAGTTTTACCAATTGCATCATATTGGTTTCTGAGTGTTGGGTGGTTGAAGTAGATAGACAAGAAAAAATCAATAGTTTGAAATGTGTGTTACAGACGAGTACTGGTATTAGCGGACATGAGACGAAAGACGATGATGAAGTGCTGAGAGAAATAATGGTAAAGACGACTTTTGGACATCTGAACAAGAGGAAATTAAAGCTTTATTGGTAAGGTAATGAGAAGTAAAAAAGTATTGAGAAAAACTGCTGCAGGGATGGTGATAGGAAACAGAGGAAGAGGCAAACCAAAGACAAGATGAGCGACAATATCAAAGATATTTGCGGGCTGTCGATGGTATAAGTGGAAAGAAAAGCGTAAGATCGAATTTAGTTGCGAGGATGGTGGAGAGGTCCACGGCTGCTCAAGCATGAGCATACCGTTATTGATTGATATATATATATTGTTTTTGTTCTAGTTTTTCCCTTTTTATATGGGGCGCCATGATCAGGTTCTGGGGATATCCCTTTTGGGCCCGGGTGCCCTTTCTAAAGCCAACCGTTTATTACCGGGGCAGTGGCTTGCCATCCATTTTTAGTGGGAAACGAGGTGAAGTTCCTTGCCAAGGGGAACAAAGCGCCGGCCGGTGATCAACCCCGAAATAGATGCCGTCGAGTCCCCCCCTTTTTTAACCACTCGGCCCCGCGGGCCCAGAATAATCGAAAACCCGGGCAAAATTACTCTATTTTTGTGAAATATTATTCTCATTGTCCTTTAACATACGTAATTTATAAATTTATATATATTATATATATATATATTATTTTATATATAATTTTTTATTTTATAATATAATATATAATATTAATTATTATATATATATATATAATATATATTATAACCACCAAAAACCCCACCACAAAACACAACCCCAAACACACACACACACACCACACACACCACCCACACATATATAATATATATATTATATATAATTTACTTTAAATAAATAAAAACCCCCACACACCACCCACACCACCACACACACTCACCAAACACAACAACCAACACACAAAACACCACACACAAAACACACACACACACCACACACCATAATATAATATATATATATATATATTAAATTAATATATATTTATAATATAAAATAATGTAATATATATTATATTATATATATATATATATTATATATTTTAAACGTATATAAAAATTTTAATATACAATGACAACACACACCACAAACACACACACACACACACACCACCACACACACAACCCCCACACCACACACACCACCCACACAAAAACCCCACTCTTATATATATGTGTGTGTGTTTGTCGTGTGTGTGTGTGGTGTGTGTGTGTGTGTGGGTGTGTGTGTGTGTGTGTGTGTGTGTGTGGGGTGTGGGAATTTTGGATGTGTGGTGGTGTGTTGTGTGTGGGGATTGTTGTGTTGTGTTGTGTGTGTTTTGGGGGGTGGGGGTTTTGGGGGGGGGGTGTGGGGGTGTTGTTGGGTGGTGGTGGTGTGGTGTTTGGTGTGTGTGTGTGTGGGTGTGTGTGTGTGTGTGTGGTGTATGAGCATAATTTAAAAAATTTTATGTTTTATATATATATATTATATATAATTAAATATATATATATTTTAAATTGGGGAAAATATATATGTATATACATTAAAAATATAAGAAAATATAAAAATATAATTAAATATATAATATTATAATTTATTAATAATTTAAATTTTTATTATATGCTTAATATATATATATTATATATATATATATTTATTATATAATTATTTTTTATAAAATTTTGGATTAACATATTAAAATTAAAACATACCTATATTATAATATCCTATAAAATATATAAATATTAATATTAATTATATTTGGATATTACATATAATATAAAATCATAATATATATAAATTTATATATATATATATATATATATATATATATTTAAAAATGGATGGGAATATATAATATAATAAATATATAATATATATATATATAATATATATTATATATAATATAATATAATATATATTAATAAAATTAAAAATATATTAATTTATATAATAAAATATTTTAAAATATATTTTAATATAATATATATATATATTATAATTTATATTATATTATTATATATAATTTTCCCAAAAAAAAAAAAAATAATTTTTTTAATAATTATTAGATATATATATTTTAAAATTTTATATTTAAAGAAAAAAAAAAATATTTTTTTTGTGTCTTTGGTATTCTGGAAAATTATATATATATTTATATATTATATTATAAAATAATATGTAATTTTAAATATATATTTAAAATATTTAATTTTTATGCAAAAGGTATGTGAGATTTATATAATATAATAAATTTTTAATAATTTTTTTTAAAATATTATTTTTTATTTATTATAAAGATATGGGAAGTAAATTTTAAGTGAAAATTTTTTAAATAAAAAATGAAAATTAATAATTTTGTATTTAAAAATTATTTCATTTATTTATGGTTTTTAAATATATATTTTAATAAAAAATAAATAAATTTTAAAAAAAAATAAAAAATAAAAAATTTATATATATAATATATATATAATTTTATAAATATTATTATAATAAATATAATATTTATAATAAATTTTAATATATTATATTTATTTTAAAAAAAAATTTTATAAATAATAATAAATTTTTTGATAAAATTTTTTTTTTAAATTTTTTTTTTTATAAATTATTTAAACTTTTCCACCCCCCTCTATATAAAAAAAAAATAAAACTTCTTAAAAAATTTCCTTTTTTTCGTTAACTTTTTTCCCCTTTTCAATTTTTTATTCCCCCTTCTTCCTTCTCTTTTCTTTCTCTCTTTTTCCCTCTCCCATCTTTTATTATCTATCTATATTTCCTCTTCTCTCCCCCCTTCTTTTTCCCCCTTTTTTATTATTAATTTTAATTCTTGCCTCTCTCTCTCTCGTATGTATATTATTAATAAATATTAATATAAATATTTATATATAAATTTTATTATATATTATAATATATATATAAAATATAATAATAATAAATATATATTAAAATTATATTATAATATATATATACATGATATATTATTTATATTAAAATAATTATAAATTTATTATATATAATTTATTTTATTAATAATGTTATATTATTTGATAAAAAATGTAATACATGCATCCCCCCCCCCCCCCCCCCCCACACACACACACACCACACACAACAACCACACCCACAACCAATATTAATTATTATATTATATTATATATATATTGAATATATTCAAGACCTTGTAATTTCGCTATCCCTCACCCCTGTAGCCCCCCTTTGTCCGATAAATCCTACCTGGTAACTTCCGAGGTAAAACTCTTTGACTTTTATTTATGTAAAATTATATATATTATAATAAATTTTATAATAATTTTATATATTAATATATAATATAATATTTCACACACAACACCACACACACACACCACACACAAAACACACACAATATATATATACACCTTTTTTTTATTTTTTTCATTTATTTTATTATTAGTTTTTTTGGCTTTTTTCGATTTTTTTTACCGTTGTTTTGACGGAAAATTTTCAAAAAAATACACGGGAAAAAACCCAAAAAATTGTGCACAGCCTGCCCCCGGTAAAAAACTGGGGCGGAGTTGATGATGTGCTGTTGCTGTGAACCCAGAATAGTTTGATCAAAATTATTTGTATAATTTCCCCGATATTTTTAATACCAGAAATAAAATAAAAACCCCCCTTTTTATTTGGTAACAAAGAGTTTTTCTTTAACAGCCGCCGGGGAAAAAAGTCAGTTTCTTTTTTGGGCCCAGCAAAATGGAAGAGGAGCCCCTGGGTTTAATTCCCTTTGGTCGGGAAAAATTGATACAATAAAGGGGGGAGGCCTTGACGGAACCCCGATTCATAAGGGGAGACATGTCTCGACCCCACAAGTAGAAGACATGGGACGACAGACGGGGGGCGGAAGAGGACAGGGAGACCGAGACAATCAATTCAATTCTTTTATCTATTAAAGTGGCCACGATCAAGTAAAGATTTTTTAACATGCATTGTATTGTACCCAGCCCTCAGGACTTCCCGAAAGAAGTTTTTAAAAATTACTAAGTTAAAAAAAAATACTAAACTTCTTTTTTAAATTTTGTAATATAACTTTCGGGCAGAAAACGATAATAAATTTAAATAGGTTAAAAAACTTGTAAATAGGGAATAAGTTTCCTTCTCCATATGCTTTGATAACATAATACACTGTATCTGATAGAATCCCCTCGTTTCCATTTACAATCACTGTCTTGGTTTGTCAATTGATGAACTGGATACATTTGCCCATCAGTTCATTCCCTAAGTCTGTATAATGTGGGCAATCAAACATGAATCGTCCTTTTAATTTCCCCATTTCCACATGAACACATAACCGCTCTTGTGGGTGTAAGTTATAAATACACCACATTTCTATTCTATGTGGCACGATTCCTGTTCTCAGCCGTGCGAATACTGGACCTAGAACTCTTAGATAGATTGTCTTGTTTGCATAGGTTTCCAGCTGATATTAGTTTTGAACAATTTACATGTTCGTGACTTAGGTTTTGTATGTATATTCCTTAAGAATTGTTGCTCATGGTTTCCATTTCATTCAGACCTCAAAAGGCTAAAGTTTCTAACTTTCGTTGTTTCTTGAATAAATCATTTGTTTATTTATTTGATTAAAAATGGACTGCATATCTGACACCAGTCTATTTCTTTTCATACTCTATCTTGAAGATTTTTGTTTCATTTTGCTGAATTATTTGATTCCAGAGCCTATGTCTATCTTTCTTCGAACAGTTGTGGCTCAAATCCCCATTTCTTGTAGAGCAGCTACAGGGCAGTATTTATGGACGCCCAAGATATGCTCTTAAAGCTCTATTATGTACCGCATCCAGTTTAAGAGTACAAAGTCATGAGAGACATAGACAAAGAGATATGGAAATAGCGACAGAGAAACATGGAGACAGAGACAGAAAGACAGAGACAAAGACAGAGGGACATAGAGACAGAAACAGAAAGACAGAGACAGAGACAGAGAGACAAGGAGACAGGGAACCATCTTCCCATCATGCAATAAAACCCAGAAGCTAAAACACGTTTCATTCTCGCGCCCATTAGATTGTCCTCAGCCTCGTTGAACATATACTTTAGGAAATGCGTATAAACAACTTTAAATATCACACTCAACTGTGAGTCCTCGCGAGCCTCATGTGTGCGAATTTTGTGATTGTAGGCTTATATAATTCGCATCAAAATCGTACAGAAATTTTGCAAGGAAATTCTGCAAGCTAGCAATCGGAATAAGCTTCTCATTACTCTGGTCTTACCGGGATCCCTAACAATACCTGCTCGGAATCGCAGTGTTTAGCAAGTATTCAGTGAAGGAGCGTTTTTTTATTTTTTTTATTTATTTGTTATTATTATTTTTTAGTACTCTGTAATATAAACGTGTGTCTAAGAAAAGGCAGTTTTTGATACTGTATCCTCATTACGGACAAAGTAAAAAGGTCGAGAAAAATAGTGTTTAAAAGGGGCCACGTTAAAATTTAAAGTTTAAACAACTTGGGGCGATTTGAAACCTTTTTTACCCCTTTTCCCTTTTTCTTTCTTTCTTTCTTTAAAAAAAACCCACTCCAACGCAGTATCTTTTTAAAAAAAATTAAAAATTTTTCCTTTCTGGGAATTTAGCCCCTCAACCCTTTTCCCCTTCCCTTCCCCTCCCTATTTTTTGACTTTGTTGCTTTAGACACTTCCAAAAAAAAAAATTCCCACAATATCGCCGCTCTCGAATTCCTTACAGCCAAGAACCGCGTGGTTGTGACCCGCCCTTCAGTCATCTCGCTCGTCGCTTGAAGTTTTTGAAGCCAATAAAGTCAAACAATAAGACACTTCCTGCCCGGCCAAGTGCGCAAAAAGCCTTTCTTATGTTTTAGTGACATTATCTAAAATTTTGCCTTTTTCCAAAGGGGGTTCCAACGCCTTTCCCCCCTGCCCTTTTCTGTTTGGGGTTTGGTCTGTCTGTCTGCCTCTCTCTTCTCTCTCTCCTCTCTCTCTCCTCTCTTCTCTCTCTCTCTCTCTCTCTCTCTCTGTTTTAATATTATATAATATATATTATATTAAAATTAAAAAAATAAAAATATATATATTTATATATATACATATACAAGTTTTTTTGGGGGGTGTGTGTTTGGGTGTTTTGTTTTTCCTACATTCATAAAATACATACATATTTATTTTATATATTTTTTTCCCCTTCTCTCTTATTTTTTAAAATTATTTTAATATATTATATATATAATTAAAATGTATATACATATATATATATATATATGTAAAAATATAAAATCGATATTTATATATATATATTTTATAAAAAATAGGGAATATAAAGTTTAAGAGAGAAGGGGGAAGGGAAAGAACGCTCCCCCCTTTTCCTCTCCCTTATATATAAATATAATTTTATATTTTAAAATATATATTATAATAATATATAATAAAATAAAATTAAAAAATATATAAAGAGAGGGGGGAAAAAGGGGAAAAAAAAAATCTCTTTTCTCTCCTCTCTCTCTCCCCTTTTCTCTCTCTCTCTATATAAAATAAACATATAAAAGAAATTTTATAATAATAAATATATATCTATATAAAAATAGTATATTTTATATATAAAAGAGAGAGAAAGGGGGAAAGAAAAAATCCCCTCTCTCTTTTCTCTCTCTCTCTCCCCCTTCTCTCCCTCTCCCCTCTCCCCTCTTTTCTCTTCCTCCTCAAATATTAAAATATTATTTTTAATAAATAATATAAAATTTTGTTATTTTTTTTTTTTTTTTTTAAAACGGTACTTTCATGTTGACCCGGGGGGGGGTGGTCACAGCATTATTTAAATTGTAGTTTTTTTTCGGGAATATATACATATATATATATAATTTTTTTTTTCTCTCTCTTTTTTTTTTTTTAAAGGGCCCTTTTTCCTAAAAGGCCCGTTGGCGATTTTGGGTTTTTCCATGATTTTTTTTAGGGCCCAATTTTTAGACCCCGGGGTTTCCCGTTGCCTTCGCCCTGTTTTTTATCGAGTCCCTCTCTTTTTCCCCGGGTTCTGGCCACACGATTGGGCGGGGTTTGCCCCCCCAGTGGCTGGGCTGGCAATCAAAGGTAAATTTTTCCTTCCCAAAGGACCCCCCAAACGCCCGGGCCGGTGATTTCAAAACCCCTCAACTCAGATTGCTGTCGTGTCAGTTCGATGCTCTAACCCCTCGGCCCACGGGGCCCGTATAAAAATTTTATCGGGGTGTATGTGTATGTGTATGTGTAGGTGTTGGGGTTTGTTTGTTGTGTGTGGGTGGCGCACTTACATTTAATTTGAATAAAAAAAACTTTTTATTTGCATGTGTTTTGAGACGCGCGCATTTGTTTTGAGTCAAATATGCAGCCCCTTTCATAAAAACGTGTTTAAACGGGGTTTTTCCCTTTCCCTTCCATTTCTACATCCCTCTACTCAATCCCACAAAATAGCCGGACGCAAATGAAAAAAAAAACATAATATACCCCAAAATGATTTTTTTGCCCTTCATCCATCATATGGGTAATAAAGGGTCTTGTCACTTTAATCAACGGGGAGAAACCCGGGATAGGGGTTTGCATAAAAATTAGAGCCAAAAGAACCCCGGGACTAATTTTTTCCGACGAAAGCTAAAAATGAAGTTTGGGAAAACCCCGTCGAAAAAGGGTTTTCATAAAAATTGTTTTTTTTTAAATTTAAACCCCCCCCCGGTTTTATTTTATAGCTTTTAATTATTTTGCCAAAATATATGTTCATGGGTTAAAAGGGTATATTTTAAAAAATCAAAAAATTTTAAATTTTTCCTTTTTTTGTTTAAAGGGATGCCCAAAAACCGGGTTTTTTAAAATTTTTATTTTTCTCACACTTTCTTTTCTTTTCCCTTCTCTGTCTTTTTAAATACGTAGTACTCGTTGAAACCCCCACATTTCAAAACTTTTGATTTTTTTCTTGCCCTTCTTTTCACACCCAACACTCAACCATATAAATTGAAAGGGGGAAAAACTAATGAGTTCAAAAACCCTCACTTTGTCCGAAGGTAAGGCTTCTGTCTTTCCCAATGTTATTGGAGAAAACTTCTTTTTTGGCAATGGAAATTCTTCTTTTTTTTTATCCCCGGTGAATATCATATTTATTAGTTAAAACAGCCCCCAAGATAAGTAAACCTAAAATTTTCCACAACCTTCCTTTTGTTGTAACATTTTCATCATTTTTCTTCACGGTTATTTTTGATCTTCAGATCTTAAATTTTTTCTTGGCCTTTAAAGAAAAAAGCCACCCTTTTTCCCCGCTGTTTCTCTAACTTTACCTAGTACTTTTTGTAGTTCAATAAATACTGCGGAAATAAAAACTATATCTCGGCGTCCCCTTAGTTTTGGATATTTTGTATCCCTCCAACATCTACATTTCCTTTTCCCTTCAAAATTCTCTAGATCACCTCTCTAATTGTTTCAAAATTATTTTAAAGAGGTGCGGAGACCCGAATTCCCCCCTGTCGCCCCTCCTTGTTTTTACTTCGGGGCATTTTGTTTAACCCCTAATGGTTTTTACGTTGGGTTTTTGTTGGTATTTCTTTTCTTTTAACGGTAGGTTCCCTGTCTGAGCCCCCCGTGGGATAGCATTTACCCTTTAAATTTTAGTTTTCATATTTTGGTGGGTCTTGGAATGAGTACGTGGTAGGGGCCCCCGTTTCCTTTTCCCCGGTCCAAAATGGGTTTTTTTAGTTTGGATGGGTGTTTTTGGGGAAAATTCAAAATCGCATTTTTATTTTTAAAGGAAAATTCGGATCCAAAAAAAAATAATTTAAAAATTTTCCCAAATAAACGATAAAACCCGGTATAGGTCTTTCCCGATGTTTTCTGTTTTCCCTTGATCAAAATTTTAGATTTTGAATTGGTTTTTGGTACCTTTTCCAAAGGGAAAAAACCTGCTTGTCCGTCCTGGGAATTTCGTCTTTTTAACTTCAAATTCATTTCTTTCAGCAATAATTTTCAAAAAATTTTGTGCTGTCTTTTGTAAATGAAAATTTTCCTGTTTTTTGTTGCACCGGAGTGCGTCACCTTGTTTTTTGGTATGGGAGTAAAAGACTGATTTTTACCCCTTTTCTGGCCTCCTTTTTTCATTCCCCAAAATTTTTTTCAAAGTTTGTAGAAGTATTCAAAACTTTTGCCCGCATCTTTAAAATTTGTTTTTCCCCTGTTATTTCCCTCCCTTCCCGGGGGCTTTTTGGATTCTTAAACCCCTTTTTAGGGTTTTTTAACTTTGTCCCAGCAGTGGCGGGGGTTCTCTTCCTGGCAAATGATCTAAATTTAAAGTTTTTTTTTAGTCTTTTTTGGTTTTTGTATAGGTTAAAATAAATTTATTCCATCTATCTTTTTACTTTTTCCCTCCTAAAAAAAGTTTCCCTCTTTAGTTTTGTGTGTTCCCTTTTAGGTTTAAAATTTCCGTGTGAAAGTTTCGACTCCCTTTGTAGAGTTCTTTTAGTTGTCTTTTGATTAAAAAAAGGTTTCCAAAAACTTGGGAATGTTCCAAATTTTAAATATTTCCCCCTTTTCTTGTCGCAATAACTTGATTTTTTTTATTTTGTTTTTTTTTAAATTTTCTTCAACTTTTTTTGATACCCTTTAAATTTTTGGGATCCTTTTTGTTTCCCAATTTTTACTTTTTTTTTTTTTCAGTATCCCCCGGGGATATTGTCTTTTTCTTTTTGGGTTGAAAAATTAGGTTTTTCTAAGCAGTGCTCAGAGGGGTTTTTTTCCTTCCCCCCACAACTCATTTGGGGTTTTATTAAACTTTACATTGGTTTAGTTTTTTTCAAATTTGTTTTCACTGTAAATTTTGTTTGTTATCCAAAAAGGGTTTTGTAGTCAAACTTTAGAGGTGGGGTTTTGGGCACTCCCACCCCTTTTAGTCTTATTTTCAAGTCGATAGGTTTTAGTTGGGGGGTTTCCTGGGTTTGGGGAGTCGGCACCAAAGGGGCTTGTCCTTGGCCCTTTTTTATGCAACTTTTCCATTTTGGGGTCCAGCAAAAAGGGTGGGCAATTTTTGGGTTTCGTGTTCTTTTGTCTTTGGGGAAAAAAACCCACGTGTACAAATGTCCCCGGGGGGGTGTTGGAAAAAATTAAAAATTTGGCAAAAACTATTATTTGTACTAAAAGAAATTTAATAAATCTTCACCTCTTTCATTTATATCTCCAAGGGGCCCAATTTTCCACAGGGGTCATTTTTCAGATCAATTTTTTCCTACCCTTTTGGGGGTTTAGGTCTCCCCTGATTACTTCTACCCTCTCTGTTTTTGGGTTTTGTCCCAAAATTTTCTTTGGAGAGTGTTTTAAAAAAAAATTCTTTATCACTTGCAATTTTGGTTGGTGGTAGGGATTGTTAATCCCAACCTTTTTAGGGTTTTTCCCTTTTATTTTAACTTTTAAAAAAGCGTCATTTTTTGGGGGTAACCCCCAAATTTTGCATTTTCAGTTTTTTTTCCTAGAGAACATGCAACTCCGTACTATAATTTTTTTTTCTTTTTCCCGAAAAAAAAAATTGTTTTTTGTTTTTTTTTTAGCTTTTTTAAAATTCCATTACTTTTCCAAATTTGGGCCCCACTGATTTCCCAGTATTTTAAAGTTTTTATCTATCCATTTCGGGTTTCAGGGCAGTATGTAATTTAACCCCCTCTCTTTCATTTTCCTTACGTTTTAAAGTTCCCTT